>NW_026527084.1:0-220348 GCF_027744825.2 Synchiropus splendidus
AAAGCGTTTTTGTGCATTGTGCCATAACTTTTCAGGGAAGCTTCAGAACATGAAATTTTAACCTCCCACTATAGCAGAAAGGTCTTTCTAGTAGTTGCACATCAAATCTAAGCTGTCTGAAGTGTTTTTCCAAAGTTATCAACACTTTTATGTTTGGCGTTCCGAAACCCCACCTTATCTCAGGCTGAAAAGCGTTTTTGTGCATTGTGCCATAACTTTTCAGGGAAAGCTTCAGAACATGAAATTTTAACCTCCCACTATAGCAGAAAGGGTCTTTCTATGTAGGTTGCACATCAAATCTAAGCTGTCTGAAGTGTTTTTCCGAAAGTTATCAACACTTTATGTTTGGCGTTCCGAAACCCCACCTTATCTCAGGCTGAAAAGCGTTTTTGTGCATTGTGCCATAACTTTTCAGGGAAAGCTTCAGAACATGAAATTTTAACCTCCCACTATAGCAGAAAGGGTCTTTCTAGTAGGTTGCACATCAAATCTAAACTGCTCTGAAGTGTTTTTCCAAAGTTATCAACACTTTTATGTTTGGCGTTCCGAAACCCACCTTATCTCAGGCTGAAAAAGCGTTTTTGTGCCATTGTGCCATAACTTTTCAGGGAAGCTTCAGAACATGAAATTTTAACCTCCCACTATAGCAGAAAGGGTCTTTCTAGTAGTTGCACATCAAATCTAAACTGTCTGAAGTGTTTTTCAAAGTTATCAACACTTTTATGTTTGGCGTTCCGAAAACCCACCTTATCTCAGGCTGAAAAGCGTTTTTACGCATTGTGCCATAACTTTTCAGGGAAGCTTCAGAGAACATGAAATTTTAACCTCCCACTATAGCAGAAAGGGTCTTTCTAGTAGGTGCACATCAATCTAACGCTGTCTGAAGTTGTTTTTCCGAAAGTTATCAACACTTTTATGTTTGGCGTTCCGAAACCCACCTTATCTCAGGCTGAAAAGCGTTTTTGTCGCATTGTGCCATAACTTTTTCAGGGAAGCTTCAGACATTGAAATTTTAACCTCCTCCACTATAGCAGAAAGGGTCTTTCTAGTAGGTGCACATCAAATCTAAGCTGTCTGAAGTGTTTTTCGAAAGTTATTAACACTTTTATGTTTGGCGTTCCGAAACCCACCTTATCTCAGGCTGAAAAGCGTTTTTGTGCATTGTGCCATAACTTTTCAGGGAAGCTTTCAGAACATGAAATTTTAACCTCCCACTATAGCAGAAAGGGTCTTTCTAGTAGTTGCACATCAAATCTAAACTGTCCTGAAGTGTTTTTCCAAAGTTATTAACACTTTTATGTTTGGCGTTCCCGAAACCCACCTTATCTCAGGCTGAAAAGCGTTTTGTGCATTGTGCCATAACTTTTCAGGGAAGCTTTCAGAACATGAAATTTTAACCTCCCACTATAGCAGAAAGGGTCTTTCTAGTAGTTGCACATCAAATCTAAACTGTCTGAAGTGTGTTTTTCCAAAGTTATCAACACTTTTATGTTGGCGTTCGAAACCCACCTTATCTCAGGCTGAAAAGCGTTTTTGTGCATTGTGCCATAACTTTTCAGGGAAGCTTCAGAACATGAAATTTTAACCTCCCACTATAGCAGAAAGGGTCTTTCTAGTAGTTGCACATCTCAAATCTAAGCTGTCTGAAGTGTGTTTTTCAAAAGTTATCAACACTTTTATGTTTGGCGTTCCGAAACCCACCTTATCTCAGGCTGAAAAGCGTTTTTGTGCATTGTGCCATAACTTTTCAGGAAAGCTTCAGAACATGAAATTTTAACCTCCCACTATAGCAGAAAGGGTCTTTCTAGTAGTTGCACATCAAATCTAAGCTGTCTGAAGTGTTTTTCCAAAGTTATCAACACTTTTATGTTTGGCGTTCCGAAACCCACCGTATTCTCAGGCTGAAAAGCGTTTTTACGCATTGTGCCATAACTTTTCAGGGAAGCTTCAGAACATGAAATTTTAACCTCCCACTATAGCAGAAAGGGTCTTTCTAGTAGGTGCACATCAAATCTAAACTGTCTGAAGTGTTTTTTCCAAAGTTATTAAACACTTTTATGTTTGGCGTTCCGAAACCCACCTTATCTCAGGCTGAAAAGCGTTTTTGTGCATTGTGCCATAACTTTTCATGGAAGCTTCAGAACATGAAATTTTAACCTCCCACTATAGCAGAAAGGGTCTTTCTAGTAGTGTGCACATCAAATCTAAACTGTCTGAAGTGTTTTTCCAAAGTTATCAACACTTTTATGTTTGGCGTTCCGAAACCCCACCTTATCTCAGGCTGAAAAGCGTTTTGTGCATTGTGCCATAACTTTTCAGGGAAGCTTCAGAACATGAAATTTTAACCTCCCACTATAGCAGAAAGGGGTCTTTCTAGTAGTTGCACATCAAATCTAAGCTGTCTGAAGTGTTTTTCAAAAGTTATCAACACTTTTATGTTTGGCGTTCCGAAACCCACCTTATCTCAGGCTGAAAAGCGTTTTTGTGCATTGTGCCATAACTTTTCAGGAAGCTTCAGAACATGAAATTTTAACCTCCCACTATAGCAGAAAGGGTCTTTCTAGTAGTTGCACATCAAATCTAAACTGTCTGAAGTGTTTTTCCAAAGTTATCAACACTTTTATGTTTGGCGTTCCGAAACCCACCTTATCTCAGGCTGAAAAGCGTTTTTACGCATTGTGCCATAACTTTTCAGGGAAGCTTCAGAACATGAAATTTTAACCTCCCACTATAAGCAGAAAGGGTCTTTCTAGTAGGTGCACATCAAATCTAAGCTCTCTGAAGTGTTTTTCGAAAGTTATCAACACTTTTATGTTTGGCGTTCCGAAACCCACCTTATCTCAGGCTGAAAAGCGTTTTTGTGCATTGTGCCATAACTTTTCAGGGAAGCTTCAGAACATGAAATTTTAACCTCCCACTATAGCAGAAAGGGTCTTTCTAGTAGTTGCACATCAAATCTAAGCTGTCTGAAGTGTTTTTCCAAAGTTATCAACACTTTTATGTTTGGCGTTCCGAAACCCACCTTATCTCAGGCTGAAAAGCGTTTTTGTGCATTGTGCCATAACTTTTCAGGGAAGCTTCAGAACATGAAATTTTAACCTCCCACTATAGCAGAAAGGGTCTTTCTAGTAGTTGCACATCAAATCTAAACTGTCTGAAGTGTTTTTCCAAAGTTATTAACACTTTTATGTTTGGCGTTCCGAAACCCACCTTATCTCAGGCTGAAAAGCGTTTTTTGTGCATTGTGCCATAACTTTTCAGGGAAGCTTCAGAACATGAAATTTTAACCTCCCACTATAGCAGAAAGGGTCTTTCTAGTAGTTGCACATCAAATCTAAACTGTCTGAAGTGTTTTTCCAAAGTTATCAACACTTTTATGTTTGGCGTTCCGAAACCCACCTTATCTCAGGCTGAAAAGCGTTTTTACGCATTGTGCCATAACTTTTCAGGGAAGCTTCAGAACATGAAATTTTAACCTCCCACTATAGCAGAAAGGGTCTTTCTAGTAGGTGCACATCAAATCTAAGCTGTCTGAAGTGTTTTTCGAAAGTTATCAACACTTTTATGTTTGGCGTTCCGAAACCCACCTTATCTCAGGCTGAAAAGCGTTTTTGTGCATTGTGCCATAACTTTTCAGGGAAGCTTCAGAACATGAAATTTTAACCTCCCACTATAGCAGAAAGGGTCTTTCTAGTAGTTGCACATCAAATCTAAACTGTCTGAAGTGTTTTTCCAAAGTTATTAACACTTTTATGTTTGGCGTTCCGAAACCCACCTTATCTCAGGCTGAAAAGCGTTTTTGTGCATTGTGCCATAACTTTTCAGGGAAGCTTCAGAACATGAAATTTTAACCTCCCACTATAGCAGAAAGGGTCTTTCTAGTAGTTGCACATCAAATCTAAACTGTCTGAAGTGTTTTTCCAAAGTTATCAACACTTTTATGTTTGGCGTTCCGAAACCCACCTTATCTCAGGCTGAAAAGCGTTTTTTACGCATTGTGCCATACCTTTTCAGGGAAGCTTCAGAACATGAAATTTTAACCTCCCACTATAGCAGAAAGGGTCTTTCTAGTAGGTGCACATCAAATCTAAGCTCTCTGAAGTGTTTTTCGAAAGTTATCAACACTTTTATGTTTGGCGTTCCGAAACCCACCTTATCTCAGGCTGAAAAGCGTTTTTGTGCATTGTGCCATTAACTTTTCAGGAAAGCTTCAGAACATGAAATTTTAACCTCCCACTATAGCAGAAAGGGTCTTTCTAGTAGGTGCACATCAAATCTAAACTGTCTGAAGTGTTTTTCCAAAGTTATCAACACTTTTATGTTTGGCGTTCCGAAACCCACCTTATCTCAGGCTGAAAAGCGTTTTTGTGCATTGTGCCATAACTTTTTAGGGAAGCTTCAGAACATGAAATTTTAACCTCCCACTATAGCAGAAAGGGTCTTTCTAGTAGTTGCACATCAAATCTAAACTGTCTGAAGTGTTTTTCCAAAGTTATTAACACTTTTATGTTTGGCGTTCCGAAACCCACCTTATCTCAGGCTGAAAAGCGTTTTTGTGCATTGTGCCATAACTTTTCAGGGAAGCTTCAGAACATGAAATTTTAACCTCCCACTATAGCAGAAAGGGTCTTTCTAGTAGTTGCACATCAAATCTAAACTGTCTGAAGTGTTTTTCCAAAGTTATCAACACTTTTATGTTTGGCGTTCCGAAACCCACCTTATCTCAGGCTGAAAAGCGTTTTTACGCATTGTGCCATAAATTTTCAGGGAAGCTTCAGAACATGAAATTTTAACCTCCCACTATAGCAGAAAGGGTCTTTCTAGTAGGTGCACATCAAATCTAAACTGTCTGAAGTGTTTTTCCAAAGTTATTAACACTTTTATGTTTGGCGTTCCGAAACCCACCTTATCTCAGGCTGAAAAGCGTTTTTGTGCATTGTGCCATAACTTTTCAGGGAAGCTTCAGAACATGAAATTTTAACCTCCCACTATAGCAGAAAGGGTCTTTCTAGTAGTTTCACATCAAATCTAAACTGTCTGAAGTGTTTTTCCAAAGTTATCAACACTTTTATGTTTTGCGTTCCGAAACCCACCTTATCTCAGGCTGAAAAGCGTTTTTACGCATTGTGCCATAACTTTTCAGGGAAGCTTCAGAACATGAAATTTTAACCTCCCACTATAGCAGAAAGGGTCTTTCTAGTAGGTGCACATCAAATCTAAGCTGTCTGAAGTGTTTTTCGAAAGTTATCAACACTTTTATGTTTGGCGTTCCGAAACCCACCTTATCTCAGGCTGAAAAGCGTTTTTGTGCATTGTGCCATAACTTTTCAGGGAAGCTTCAGAACATGAAATTTTAACCTCCCACTATAGCAGAAAGGGTCTTTCTAGTAGTTGCACATCAAATCTAAGCTGTCTGAAGTGTTTTTCCAAAGTTATCAACACTTTTATGTTTGGCGTTCCGAAACCCACCTTATCTCAGGCTGAAAAGCGTTTTTGTGCATTGTGCCATAACTTTTCAGGAAAGCTTCAGAACATGAAATTTTAACCTCCCACTATAGCAGAAAGGGTCTTTCTAGTAGTTGCACATCAAATCTAAACTGTCTGAAGTGTTTTTCCAAAGTTATCAACACTTTTATGTTTGGCGTTCCGAAACCCACCTTATCTCAGGCTGAAAAGCTTTTTTACGCATTGTGCCATAACTTTTCAGGGAAGCTTCAGAACATGAAATTTTAACCTCCCACTATAGCAGAAAGGGTCCTTTCTAGTAGGTGCACATCAAATCTAAGCTCTCTGAAGTGTTTTTCGAAAGTTATCAACACTTTTATGTTTGGCGTTCCGAAACCCACCTTATCTCAGGCTGAAAAGCGTTTTTGTGCATTGTGCCATAACTTTTCAGGAAAGCTTCAGAACATGAAATTTTAACCTCCACTATAGCAGAAAGGGTCTTTCTAGTAGTTGCACATCAAATCTAAACTGTCTGAAGTGTTTTTCCAAAGTTATTAACACTTTTATGTTTGGCGTTCCGAAACCCACCTTATCTCAGGCTGAAAAGCGTTTTTGTGCATTGTGCCATAACTTTTCAGGGAAGCTTCAGAACATGAAATTTTAACCTCCCACTATAGCAGAAAGGGTCTTTCTAGTAGTTGCACATCAAATCTAAACTGTCTGAAGTGTTTTTCCAAAGTTATCAACACTTTTATGTTTGGCGTTCCGAAACCCACCCTTATCTCAGGCTGAAAAGCGTTTTTACGCATTGTGCCATAACTTTTCAGGGAAGCTTCAGAACATGAAATTTTAACCTCCCACTATAGCAGAAAGGGTCTTTCTAGTAGGTGCACATCAAATCTAAGCTGTCTGAAGTGTTTTTCGAAAGTTATCAACACTTTTATGTTTGGCGTTCCGAAACCCACCTTATCTCAGGCTGAAAAGCGTTTTTGTGCATTGTGCCATAACTTTTCAGGAAGCTTCAGAACATGAAATTTTAACCTCCCACTATAGCAGAAAGGGTCTTTCTAGTAGTTGCACATCAAATCTAAACTGTCTGAAGTGTTTTTCCAAAGTTATTAACACTTTTATGTTTGGCGTTCCGAAACCCACCTTATCTCAGGCTGAAAAGCGTTTTTGTGCATTGTGCCATAACTTTTCAGGGAAGCTTCAGAACATGAAATTTTAACCTCCCACTATAGCAGAAAGGGTCTTTCTAGTAGTTGCACATCAAATCTAAACTGTCTGAAGTGTTTTTCCAAAGTTATTAACACTTTTATGTTTGGCGTTCCGAAACCCACCTTATCTCAGGCTGAAAAGCGTTTTTGTGCATTGTGCCATAACTTTTCAGGGAAGCTTCAGAACATGAAATTTTAACCTCCCACTATAGCAGAAAGGGTCTTTCTAGTAGTTGCACATCAAATCTAAACTGTCTGAAGTGTTTTTCCAAAGTTATCAACACTTTTATGTTTGGCGTTCCGAAACCCACCTTATCTCAGGCTGAAAAGCGTTTTTGTGCATTGTGCCATAACTTTTCAGGGAAGCTTCAGAACATGAAATTTTAACCTCCCACTATAGCAGAAAGGGTCTTTCTTAGTAGTTGCACATCAAATCTAAGCTGTCTGAAGTGTTTTTCAAAAGTTATCAACACTTTTATGTTTGGCGTTCCGAAACCCACCTTATCTCAGGCTGAAAAGCGTTTTTGTGCATTGTGCCATAACTTTTCAGGAAAGCTTCAGAACATGAAATTTTAAGCCTCCCACTATAGCAGAAAGGGTCTTTTCTAGTAGTTGACACATCAAATCAAAAGCTGTCTGAAGTGTTTTTCCTAAAGTTATCAACACTTTTATGTTTGGGCGTTCCGAAACCCACCTTATCTCAGGCTGAAAAGCGTTTTTACGCATTGTGCCATAACTTTTCAGGGAAGCTTCAGAACATGAAATTTTAACCTCCCACTATAGCAGAAAGGGTCTTTCTAGTAGTTGCACATCAAATCTAAACTGTCTGAAGTGTTTTTCCAAAGTTATCAACACTTTTATGTTTGGCGTTCCGAAACCCACCTTATCTCAGGCTGAAAAGCGTTTTTACGCATTGTGCCATAACTTTTCAGGGAAGCTTCAGAACATGAATTTTTAACCTCCCCACTATAGCAGAAAGGGTCCTTTCTAGTAGGTGCACATCAAATCTAAGCTGTCTGAAGTGTTTTTCGAAAGTTATCAACACTTTTATGTTTGGCGTTCCGAAACCCACCTTATCTCAGGCTGAAAAGCGTTTTTGTGCATTGTGCCATAACTTTTCAGGGGAAGCTTCAGAACATGAAATTTTAACCTCCCACTATAGCAGAAAGGGTCTTTCTAGTAGTTGCACATCAAATCTAAACTGTCTGAAGTGTTTTTCCAAAGTTATTAACACTTTTATGTTTGGCGTTCCGAAACCCACCTTATCTCAGGCTGAAAAGCGTTTTTGTGCATTGTGCCATAACTTTTCAGGGAAGCTTCAGAACATGAAATTTTAACCTCCCACTATAGCAGAAAGGGTCTTTCTAGTAGTTGCACATCAAATCTAAACTGTCTGAAGTGTTTTTCCAAAGTTATTAACACTTTTATGTTTGGCGTTCCGAAACCCACCTTATCTCAGGCTGAAAAGCGTTTTTTGTGCATTGTGCCATAACTTTTCAGGGAAGCTTCAGAACATGAAATTTTAACCTCCCACTATAGCAGAAAGGGTCTTTCTAGTAGTTGCACATCAAATCTAAACTGTCTGAAGTGTTTTTCCAAAGTTATCAACACTTTTATGTTTGGCGTTCCGAAACCCACCTTATCTCAGGCTGAAAAGCGTTTTTGTGCATTGTGCCATAACTTTTCAGGGAAGCTTCAGAACATGAAATTTTAACCTCCCACTATAGCAGAAAGGGTCTTTCTAGTAGTTGCACATCAAATCTAAGCTGTCTGAAGTGTTTTTCAAAAGTTATCAACACTTTTATGTTTGGCGTTCCGAAACCCACCTTATCTCAGGCTGAAAAGCGTTTTTGTGCATTGTGCCATAACTTTTCAGGAAAGCTTCAGAACATGAAATTTTAACCTCCCACTATAGCAGAAAGGGTCTTTCTAGTAGTTGCACATCAAATCTAAGCTGTCTGAAGTGTTTTTCCAAAGTTATCAACACTTTTATGTTTGGCGTTCCGAAACCCACCTTATCTCAGGCTGAAAAGCGTTTTTACGCATTGTGCCATAACTTTTCAGGGAAGCTTCAGAACATGAAATTTTAACCTCCCACTATAGCAGAAAGGGTCTTTCTAGTAGGTGCACATCAAATCTAAACTGTCTGAAGTGTTTTTCCAAAGTTATTAACACTTTTATGTTTGGCGTTCCGAAACCCACCTTATCTCAGGCTGAAAAGCGTTTTTGTGCATTGTGCCATAACTTTTCAGGGAAGCTTCAGAACATGAAATTTTAACCTCCCACTATAGCAGAAAGGGTCTTTCTAGTAGTTGCACATCAAATCTAAACTGTCTGAAGTGTTTTTCCAAAGTTATCAACACTTTTATGTTTGGCGTTCCGAAACCCACCTTATCTCAGGCTGAAAAGCGTTTTTGTGCATTGTGCCATAACTTTTCAGGGAAGCTTCAGAACATGAAATTTTAACCTCCCACTATAGCAGAAAGGGTCTTTCTAGTAGTTGCACATCAAATCTAAGCTGTCTGAAGTGTTTTTTCAAAAGTTATCAACACTTTTATGTTTGGCGTTCCGAAACCCACTTTATCTCAGGCTGAAAAGCGTTTTTGTGCATTGTGCCATAACTTTTCAGGAAAGCTTCAGAACATGAAATTTTAACCTCCCACTATAGCAGAAAGGGTCTTTCTAGTAGTTGCACATCAAATCTAAACTGTCTGAAGTGTTTTTCCAAAGTTATCAACACTTTTATGTTTGGCATTCCGAAACCCACCTTATCTCAGGCTGAAAAGCGTTTTTACGCATTGTGCCATAACTTTTCAGGGAAGCTTCAGAACATGAAATTTTAACCTCCCACTATAGCAGAAAGGGTCTTTCTAGTAGGTGCACATCAAATCTAAGCTCTCTGAAGTGTTTTTCGAAAGTTATCAACACTTTTATGTTTGGCGTTCCGAAACCCACCTTATCTCAGGCTGAAAAGCGTTTTTACGCATTGTGCCATAACTTTTCAGGGAAGCTTCAGAACATGAAATTTTAACCTCCCACTATAGCAGAAAGGGTCTTTCTAGTAGGTGCACATCAAATCTAAACTGTCTGAAGTGTTTTTCCAAAGTTATTAACACTTTTATGTTTGGCGTTCCGAAACCCACCTTATCTCAGGCTGAAAAGCGTTTTTGTGCATTGTGCCATAACTTTTCAGGGAAGCTTCAGAACATGAAATTTTAACCTCCCACTATAGCAGAAAGGGTCTTTCTAGTAGTTGCACATCAAATCTAAACTGTCTGAAGTGTTTTTCCAAAGTTATCAACACTTTTATGTTTGGCGTTCCGAAACCCACCTTATCTCAGGCTGAAAAGCGTTTTTGTGCATTGTGCCATAACTTTTCAGGGAAGCTTCAGAACATGAAATTTTAACCTCCCACTATAGCAGAAAGGGTCTTTCTAGTAGTTGCACATCAAATCTAAGCTGTCTGAAGTGTTTTTCAAAAGTTATCAACACTTTTATGTTTGGCGTTCCGAAACCCACTTTATCTCAGGCTGAAAAGCGTTTTTGTGCATTGTGCCATAACTTTTCAGGAAAGCTTCAGAACATGAAATTTTAACCTCCCACTATAGCAGAAAGGGTCTTTCTAGTAGTTGCACATCAAATCTAAACTGTCTGAAGTGTTTTTCCAAAGTTATCAACACTTTTATGTTTGGCATTCCGAAACCCACCTTATCTCAGGCTGAAAAGCGTTTTTACGCATTGTGCCATAACTTTTCAGGGAAGCTTCAGAACATGAAATTTTAACCTCCCACTATAGCAGAAAGGGTCTTTCTAGTAGGTGCACATCAAATCTAAGCTCTCTGAAGTGTTTTTCGAAAGTTATCAACACTTTTATGTTTGGCGTTCCGAAACCCACCTTATCTCAGGCTGAAAAGCGTTTTTGTGCATTGTGCCATAACTTTTCAGGAAAGCTTCAGAACATGAAATTTTAACCTCCCACTATAGCAGAAAGGGTCTTTCTAGTAGTTGCACATCAAATCTAAACTGTCTGAAGTGTTTTTCCAAAGTTATTAACACTTTTATGTTTGGCGTTCCGAAACCCACCTTATCTCAGGCTGAAAAGCGTTTTTGTGCATTGTGCCATAACTTTTCAGGGAAGCTTCAGAACATGAAATTTTAACCTCCCACTATAGCAGAAAGGGTCTTTCTAGTAGTTGCACATCAAATCTAAACTGTCTGAAGTGTTTTTCCAAAGTTATCAACACTTTTATGTTTGGCGTTCCGAAACCCACCTTATCTCAGGCTGAAAAGCGTTTTTACGCATTGTGCCATAACTTTTCAGGGAAGCTTCAGAACATGAAATTTTAACCTCCCACTATAGCAGAAAGGGTCTTTCTAGTAGGTGCACATCAAATCTAAGCTGTCTGAAGTGTTTTTCGAAAGTTATCAACACTTTTATGTTTGGCGTTCCGAAACCCACCTTATCTCAGGCTGAAAAGCGTTTTTGTGCATTGTGCCATAACTTTTCAGGGAAGCTTCAGAACATGAAATTTTAACCTCCCACTATAGCAGAAAGGGTCTTTCTAGTAGTTGCACATCAAATCTAAACTGTCTGAAGTGTTTTTCCAAAGTTATTAACACTTTTATGTTTGGCGTTCCGAAACCCACCTTATCTCAGGCTGAAAAGCGTTTTTGTGCATTGTGCCATAACTTTTCAGGGAAGCTTCAGAACATGAAATTTTAACCTCCCACTATAGCAGAAAGGGTCTTTCTAGTAGTTGCACATCAAATCTAAACTGTCTGAAGTGTTTTTCCAAAGTTATTAACACTTTTATGTTTGGCGTTCCGAAACCCACCTTATCTCAGGCTGAAAAGCGTTTTTGTGCATTGTGCCATAACTTTTCAGGGAAGCTTCAGAACATGAAATTTTAACCTCCCACTATAGCAGAAAGGGTCTTTCTAGTAGTTGCACATCAAATCTAAACTGTCTGAAGTGTTTTTCCAAAGTTATCAACACTTTTATGTTTGGCGTTCCGAAACCCACCTTATCTCAGGCTGAAAAGCGTTTTTGTGCATTGTGCCATAACTTTTCAGGGAAGCTTCAGAACATGAAATTTTAACCTCCCACTATAGCAGAAAGGGTCTTTCTAGTAGTTGCACATCAAATCTAAGCTGTCTGAAGTGTTTTTCAAAAGTTATCAACACTTTTATGTTTGGCGTTCCGAAACCCACCTTATCTCAGGCTGAAAAGCGTTTTTGTGCATTGTGCCATAACTTTTCAGGAAAGCTTCAGAACATGAAATTTTAACCTCCCACTATAGCAGAAAGGGTCTTTCTAGTAGTTGCACATCAAATCTAAGCTGTCTGAAGTGTTTTTCCAAAGTTATCAACACTTTTATGTTTGGCGTTCCGAAACCCACCTTATCTCAGGCTGAAAAGCGTTTTTACGCATTGTGCCATAACTTTTCAGGGAAGCTTCAGAACATGAAATTTTAACCTCCCACTATAGCAGAAAGGGTCTTTCTAGTAGGTGCACATCAAATCTAAACTGTCTGAAGTGTTTTTCCAAAGTTATTAACACTTTTATGTTTGGCGTTCCGAAACCCACCTTATCTCAGGCTGAAAAGCGTTTTTGTGCATTGTGCCATAACTTTTCAGGGAAGCTTCAGAACATGAAATTTTAACCTCCCACTATAGCAGAAAGGGTCTTTCTAGTAGTTGCACATCAAATCTAAACTGTCTGAAGTGTTTTTCCAAAGTTATCAACACTTTTATGTTTGGCGTTCCGAAACCCACCTTATCTCAGGCTGAAAAGCGTTTTTGTGCATTGTGCCATAACTTTTCAGGGAAGCTTCAGAACATGAAATTTTAACCTCCCACTATAGCAGAAAGGGTCTTTCTAGTAGTTGCACATCAAATCTAAGCTGTCTGAAGTGTTTTTCAAAAGTTATCAACACTTTTATGTTTGGCGTTCCGAAACCCACTTTATCTCAGGCTGAAAAGCGTTTTTGTGCATTGTGCCATAACTTTTCAGGAAAGCTTCAGAACATGAAATTTTAACCTCCCACTATAGCAGAAAGGGTCTTTCTAGTAGTTGCACATCAAATCTAAACTGTCTGAAGTGTTTTTCCAAAGTTATCAACACTTTTATGTTTGGCATTCCGAAACCCACCTTATCTCAGGCTGAAAAGCGTTTTTACGCATTGTGCCATAACTTTTCAGGGAAGCTTCAGAACATGAAATTTTAACCTCCCACTATAGCAGAAAGGGTCTTTCTAGTAGGTGCACATCAAATCTAAGCTCTCTGAAGTGTTTTTCGAAAGTTATCAACACTTTTATGTTTGGCGTTCCGAAACCCACCTTATCTCAGGCTGAAAAGCGTTTTTACGCATTGTGCCATAACTTTTCAGGGAAGCTTCAGAACATGAAATTTTAACCTCCCACTATAGCAGAAAGGGTCTTTCTAGTAGGTGCACATCAAATCTAAACTGTCTGAAGTGTTTTTCCAAAGTTATTAACACTTTTATGTTTGGCGTTCCGAAACCCACCTTATCTCAGGCTGAAAAGCGTTTTTGTGCATTGTGCCATAACTTTTCAGGGAAGCTTCAGAACATGAAATTTTAACCTCCCACTATAGCAGAAAGGGTCTTTCTAGTAGTTGCACATCAAATCTAAACTGTCTGAAGTGTTTTTTCCAAAGTTATCAACACTTTTATGTTTGGCGTTCCGAAACCCACCTTATCTCAGGCTGAAAAGCGTTTTTGTGCATTGTGCCATAACTTTTCAGGGAAGCTTCAGAACATGAAATTTTAACCTCCCACTATAGCAGAAAGGGTCTTTCTAGTAGTTGCACATCAATCTAAGCTGTCTGAAGTGTTTTTCAAAAGTTATCAACACTTTTATGTTTGGCGTTCCGAAACCCACTTTATCTCAGGCTGAAAAGCGTTTTTGTGCATTGTGCCATAACTTTTCAGGAAAGCTTCAGAACATGAAATTTTAACCTCCCACTATAGCAGAAAGGGTCTTTCTAGTAGTTGCACATCAAATCTAAACTGTCTGAAGTGTTTTTCCAAAGTTATCAACACTTTTATGTTTGGCATTCCGAAACCCACCTTATCTCAGGCTGAAAAGCGTTTTTACGCATTGTGCCATAACTTTTCAGGGAAGCTTCAGAACATGAAATTTTAACCTCCCACTATAGCAGAAAGGGTCTTTCTAGTAGGTGCACATCAAATCTAAGCTCTCTGAAGTGTTTTTCGAAAGTTATCAACACTTTTATGTTTGGCGTTCCGAAACCCACCTTATCTCAGGCTGAAAAGCGTTTTTGTGCATTGTGCCATAACTTTTCAGGAAAGCTTCAGAACATGAAATTTTAACCTCCCACTATAGCAGAAAGGGTCTTTCTAGTAGTTGCACATCAAATCTAAACTGTCTGAAGTGTTTTTCCAAAGTTATTAACACTTTTATGTTTGGCGTTCCGAAACCCACCTATCTCAGGCTGAAAAGCGTTTTTGTGCATTGTGCCATAACTTTTCAGGGAAGCTTCAGAACATGAAATTTTAACCTCCCACTATAGCAGAAAGGGTCTTTCTAGTAGTTGCACATCAAATCTAAACTGTCTGAAGTGTTTTTCCAAAGTTATCAACACTTTTATGTTTGGCGTTCCGAAACCCACCTTATCTCAGGCTGAAAAGCGTTTTTACGCATTGTGCCATAACTTTTCAGGGAAGCTTCCAGAACATGAAATTTTAACCTCCCACTATAGCAGAAAGGGTCTTTCTAGTAGGTGCACATCAAATCTAAGCTGTCTGAAGTGTTTTTCGAAAGTTATCAACACTTTTATGTTTGGCGTTCCGAAACCCACCTTATCTCAGGCTGAAAAGCGTTTTTGTGCATTGTGCCATAACTTTTCAGGGAAGCTTCAGAACATGAAATTTTAACCTCCCACTATAGCAGAAAGGGTCTTTCTAGTAGTTGCACATCAAATCTAAACTGTCTGAAGTGTTTTTCCAAAGTTATTAACACTTTTATGTTTGGCGTTCCGAAACCCACCTTATCTCAGGCTGAAAAGCGTTTTTGTGCATTGTGCCATAACTTTTCAGGGAAGCTTCAGAACATGAAATTTTAACCTCCCACTATAGCAGAAAGGGTCTTTCTAGTAGTTGCACATCAAATCTAAACTGTCTGAAGTGTTTTTCCAAAGTTATTAACACTTTTATGTTTGGCGTTCCGAAACCCACCTTATCTCAGGCTGAAAAGCGTTTTTGTGCATTGTGCCATAACTTTTCAGGGAAGCTTCAGAACATGAAATTTTAACCTCCCACTATAGCAGAAAGGGTCTTTCTAGTAGTTGCACATCAAATCTAAACTGTCTGAAGTGTTTTTCCAAAGTTATCAACACTTTTATGTTTGGCGTTCCGAAACCCACCTTATCTCAGGCTGAAAAGCGTTTTTGTGCATTGTGCCATAACTTTTCAGGGAAGCTTCAGAACATGAAATTTTAACCTCCCACTATAGCAGAAAGGGTCTTTCTAGTAGTTGCACATCAAATCTAAGCTGTCTGAAGTGTTTTTCAAAAGTTATCAACACTTTTATGTTTGGCGTTCCGAAACCCACCTTATCTCAGGCTGAAAAGCGTTTTTGTGCATTGTGCCATAACTTTTCAGGAAAGCTTCAGAACATGAAATTTTAACCTCCCACTATAGCAGAAAGGGTCTTTCTAGTAGTTGCACATCAAATCTAAGCTGTCTGAAGTGTTTTTCCAAAGTTATCAACACTTTTATGTTTGGCGTTCCGAAACCCACCTTATCTCAGGCTGAAAAGCGTTTTTACGCATTGTGCCATAACTTTTCAGGGAAGCTTCAGAACATGAAATTTTAACCTCCCACTATAGCAGAAAGGGTCTTTCTAGTAGTTGCACATCAAATCTAAACTGTCTGAAGTGTTTTTCCAAAGTTATCAACACTTTTATGTTTGGCGTTCCGAAACCCACCTTATCTCAGGCTGAAAAGCGTTTTTACGCATTGTGCCATAACTTTTCAGGGAAGCTTCAGAACATGAAATTTTAACCTCCCACTATAGCAGAAAGGGTCTTTCTAGTAGGTGCACATCAAATCTAAGCTGTCTGAAGTGTTTTTCGAAAGTTATCAACACTTTTATGTTTGGCGTTCCGAAACCCACCTTATCTCAGGCTGAAAAGCGTTTTTGTGCATTGTGCCATAACTTTTCAGGGAAGCTTCAGAACATGAAATTTTAACCTCCCACTATAGCAGAAAGGGTCTTTCTAGTAGTTGCACATCAAATCTAAACTGTCTGAAGTGTTTTTCCAAAGTTATTAACACTTTTATGTTTGGCGTTCCGAAACCCACCTTATCTCAGGCTGAAAAGCGTTTTTGTGCATTGTGCCATAACTTTTCAGGGAAGCTTCAGAACATGAAATTTTAACCTCCCACTATAGCAGAAAGGGTCTTTCTAGTAGTTGCACATCAAATCTAAACTGTCTGAAGTGTTTTTCCAAAGTTATTAACACTTTTATGTTTGGCGTTCCGAAACCCACCTTATCTCAGGCTGAAAAGCGTTTTTGTGCATTGTGCCATAACTTTTCAGGGAAGCTTCAGAACATGAAATTTTAACCTCCCACTATAGCAGAAAGGGTCTTTCTAGTAGTTGCACATCAAATCTAAACTGTCTGAAGTGTTTTTCCAAAGTTATCAACACTTTTATGTTTGGCGTTCCGAAACCCACCTTATCTCAGGCTGAAAAGCGTTTTTGTGCATTGTGCCATAACTTTTCAGGGAAGCTTCAGAACATGAAATTTTAACCTCCCACTATAGCAGAAAGGGTCTTTCTAGTAGTTGCACATCAAATCTAAGCTGTCTGAAGTGTTTTTCAAAAGTTATCAACACTTTTATGTTTGGCGTTCCGAAACCCACCTTATCTCAGGCTGAAAAGCGTTTTTGTGCATTGTGCCATAACTTTTCAGGAAAGCTTCAGAACATGAAATTTTAACCTCCCACTATAGCAGAAAGGGTCTTTCTAGTAGTTGCACATCAAATCTAAGCTGTCTGAAGTGTTTTTCCAAAGTTATCAACACTTTTATGTTTGGCGTTCCGAAACCCACCTTATCTCAGGCTGAAAAGCGTTTTTACGCATTGTGCCATAACTTTTCAGGGAAGCTTCAGAACATGAAATTTTAACCTCCCACTATAGCAGAAAGGGTCTTTCTAGTAGGTGCACATCAAATCTAAACTGTCTGAAGTGTTTTTCCAAAGTTATTAACACTTTTATGTTTGGCGTTCCGAAACCCACCTTATCTCAGGCTGAAAAGCGTTTTTGTGCATTGTGCCATAACTTTTCAGGGAAGCTTCAGAACATGAAATTTTAACCTCCCACTATAGCAGAAAGGGTCTTTCTAGTAGTTGCACATCAAATCTAAACTGTCTGAAGTGTTTTTCCAAAGTTATCAACACTTTTATGTTTGGCGTTCCGAAACCCACCTTATCTCAGGCTGAAAAGCGTTTTTGTGCATTGTGCCATAACTTTTCAGGGAAGCTTCAGAACATGAAATTTTAACCTCCCACTATAGCAGAAAGGGTCTTTCTAGTAGTTGCACATCAAATCTAAGCTGTCTGAAGTGTTTTTCAAAAGTTATCAACACTTTTATGTTTGGCGTTCCGAAACCCACTTTATCTCAGGCTGAAAAGCGTTTTTGTGCATTGTGCCATAACTTTTCAGGAAAGCTTCAGAACATGAAATTTTAACCTCCCACTATAGCAGAAAGGGTCTTTCTAGTAGTTGCACATCAAATCTAAACTGTCTGAAGTGTTTTTCCAAAGTTATCAACACTTTTATGTTTGGCGTTCCGAAACCCACCTTATCTCAGGCTGAAAAGCGTTTTTACGCATTGTGCCATAACTTTTCAGGGAAGCTTCAGAACATGAAATTTTAACCTCCCACTATAGCAGAAAGGGTCTTTCTAGTAGGTGCACATCAAATCTAAGCTCTCTGAAGTGTTTTTCGAAAGTTATCAACACTTTTATGTTTGGCGTTCCGAAACCCACCTTATCTCAGGCTGAAAAGCGTTTTTGTGCATTGTGCCATAACTTTTCAGGAAAGCTTCAGAACATGAAATTTTAACCTCCCACTATAGCAGAAAGGGTCTTTCTAGTAGTTGCACATCAAATCTAAACTGTCTGAAGTGTTTTTCCAAAGTTATCAACACTTTTATGTTTGGCGTTCCGAAACCCACCTTATCTCAGGCTGAAAAGCGTTTTTACGCATTGTGCCATAACTTTTCAGGGAAGCTTCAGAACATGAAATTTTAACCTCCCACTATAGCAGAAAGGGTCTTTCTAGTAGGTGCACATCAAATCTAAGCTCTCTGAAGTGTTTTTCGAAAGTTATCAACACTTTTATGTTTGGCGTTCCGAAACCCACCTTATCTCAGGCTGAAAAGCGTTTTTGTGCATTGTGCCATAACTTTTCAGGAAAGCTTCAGAACATGAAATTTTAACCTCCCACTATAGCAGAAAGGGTCTTTCTAGTAGTTGCACATCAAATCTAAACTGTCTGAAGTGTTTTTCCAAAGTTATTAACACTTTTATGTTTGGCGTTCCGAAACCCACCTTATCTCAGGCTGAAAAGCGTTTTTGTGCATTGTGCCATAACTTTTCAGGGAAGCTTCAGAACATGAAATTTTAACCTCCCACTATAGCAGAAAGGGTCTTTCTAGTAGTTGCACATCAAATCTAAACTGTCTGAAGTGTTTTTCCAAAGTTATCAACACTTTTATGTTTGGCGTTCCGAAACCCACCTTATCTCAGGCTGAAAAGCGTTTTTGTGCATTGTGCCATAACTTTTCAGGGAAGCTTCAGAACATGAAATTTTAACCTCCCACTATAGCAGAAAGGGTCTTTCTAGTAGTTGCACATCAAATCTAAACTGTCTGAAGTGTTTTTCCAAAGTTATTAACACTTTTATGTTTGGCGTTCCGAAACCCACCTTATCTCAGGCTGAAAAGCGTTTTTGTGCATTGTGCCATAACTTTTCAGGGAAGCTTCAGAACATGAAATTTTAACCTCCCACTATAGCAGAAAGGGTCTTTCTAGTAGTTGCACATCAAATCTAAACTGTCTGAAGTGTTTTTCCAAAGTTATCAACACTTTTATGTTTGGCGTTCCGAAACCCACCTTATCTCAGGCTGAAAAGCGTTTTTACGCATTGTGCCATAACTTTTCAGGGAAGCTTCAGAACATGAAATTTTAACCTCCCACTATAGCAGAAAGGGTCTTTCTAGTAGGTGCACATCAAATCTAAGCTGTCTGAAGTGTTTTTCGAAAGTTATCAACACTTTTATGTTTGGCGTTCCGAAACCCACCTTATCTCAGGCTGAAAAGCGTTTTTGTGCATTGTGCCATAACTTTTCAGGGAAGCTTCAGAACATGAAATTTTAACCTCCCACTATAGCAGAAAGGGTCTTTCTAGTAGTTGCACATCAAATCTAAACTGTCTGAAGTGTTTTTCCAAAGTTATTAACACTTTTATGTTTGGCGTTCCGAAACCCACCTTATCTCAGGCTGAAAAGCGTTTTTGTGCATTGTGCCATAACTTTTCAGGGAAGCTTCAGAACATGAAATTTTAACCTCCCACTATAGCAGAAAGGGTCTTTCTAGTAGTTGCACATCAAATCTAAACTGTCTGAAGTGTTTTTCCAAAGTTATCAACACTTTTATGTTTGGCGTTCCGAAACCCACCTTATCTCAGGCTGAAAAGCGTTTTTACGCATTGTGCCATAACTTTTCAGGGAAGCTTCAGAACATGAAATTTTAACCTCCCACTATAGCAGAAAGGGTCTTTCTAGTAGGTGCACATCAAATCTAAGCTCTCTGAAGTGTTTTTCGAAAGTTATCAACACTTTTATGTTTGGCGTTCCGAAACCCACCTTATCTCAGGCTGAAAAGCGTTTTTGTGCATTGTGCCATAACTTTTCAGGAAAGCTTCAGAACATGAAATTTTAACCTCCCACTATAGCAGAAAGGGTCTTTCTAGTAGTTGCACATCAAATCTAAACTGTCTGAAGTGTTTTTCCAAAGTTATCAACACTTTTATGTTTGGCGTTCCGAAACCCACCTTATCTCAGGCTGAAAAGCGTTTTTGTGCATTGTGCCATAACTTTTCAGGGAAGCTTCAGAACATGAAATTTTAACCTCCCACTATAGCAGAAAGGGTCTTTCTAGTAGTTGCACATCAAATCTAAACTGTCTGAAGTGTTTTTCCAAAGTTATTAACACTTTTATGTTTGGCGTTCCGAAACCCACCTTATCTCAGGCTGAAAAGCGTTTTTGTGCATTGTGCCATAACTTTTCAGGGAAGCTTCAGAACATGAAATTTTAACCTCCCACTATAGCAGAAAGGGTCTTTCTAGTAGTTGCACATCAAATCTAAACTGTCTGAAGTGTTTTTCCAAAGTTATCAACACTTTTATGTTTGGCGTTCCGAAACCCACCTTATCTCAGGCTGAAAAGCGTTTTTGTGCATTGTGCCATAACTTTTCAGGGAAGCTTCAGAACATGAAATTTTAACCTCCCACTATAGCAGAAAGGGTCTTTCTAGTAGGTGCACATCAAATCTAAACTGTCTGAAGTGTTTTTCCAAAGTTATTAACACTTTTATGTTTGGCGTTCCGAAACCCACCTTATCTCAGGCTGAAAAGCGTTTTTGTGCATTGTGCCATAACTTTTCAGGGAAGCTTCAGAACATGAAATTTTAACCTCCCACTATAGCAGAAAGGGTCTTTCTAGTAGTTTCACATCAAATCTAAACTGTCTGAAGTGTTTTTCCAAAGTTATCAACACTTTTATGTTTTGCGTTCCGAAACCCACCTTATCTCAGGCTGAAAAGCGTTTTTACGCATTGTGCCATAACTTTTCAGGGAAGCTTCAGAACATGAAATTTTAACCTCCCACTATAGCAGAAATGGTCTTTCTAGTAGTTGCACATCAAATCTAAGCTGTCTGAAGTGTTTTTCAAAAGTTATCAACACTTTTATGTTTGGCGTTCCGAAACCCACCTTATCTCAGGCAAAAGCGTTTTTGTGCATTGTGCCATAACTTTTCAGGAAAGCTTCAGAACATGAAATTTTAACCTCCCACTATAGCAGAAAGGGTCTTTCTAGTAGTTGCACATCAAATCTAAGCTGTCTGAAGTGTTTTTCCAAAGTTATCAACACTTTTATGTTTGGCGTTCCGAAACCCACCTTATCTCAGGCTGAAAAGCGTTTTTACGCATTGTGCCATAACTTTTCAGGGAAGCTTCAGAACATGAAATTTTAACCTCCCACTATAGCAGAAAGGGTCTTTCTAGTAGGTGCACATCAAATCTAAACTGTCTGAAGTGTTTTTCCAAAGTTATTAACACTTTTATGTTTGGCGTTCCGAAACCCACCTTATCTCAGGCTGAAAAGCGTTTTTGTGCATTGTGCCATAACTTTTCAGGGAAGCTTCAGAACATGAAATTTTAACCTCCCACTATAGCAGAAAGGGTCTTTCTAGTAGTTGCACATCAAATCTAAACTGTCTGAAGTGTTTTTCCAAAGTTATCAACACTTTTATGTTTGGCGTTCCGAAACCCACCTTATCTCAGGCTGAAAAGCGTTTTTGTGCATTGTGCCATAACTTTTCAGGGAAGCTTCAGAACATGAAATTTTAACCTCCCACTATAGCAGAAAGGGTCTTTCTAGTAGTTGCACATCAAATCTAAGCTGTCTGAAGTGTTTTTCAAAAGTTATCAACACTTTTATGTTTGGCGTTCCGAAACCCACCTTATCTCAGGCTGAAAAGCGTTTTTGTGCATTGTGCCATAACTTTTCAGGAAAGCTTCAGAACATGAAATTTTAACCTCCCACTATAGCAGAAAGGGTCTTTCTAGTAGTTGCACATCAAATCTAAACTGTCTGAAGTGTTTTTCCAAAGTTATCAACACTTTTATGTTTGGCGTTCCGAAACCCACCTTATCTCAGGCTGAAAAGCGTTTTTACGCATTGTGCCATAACTTTTCAGGGAAGCTTCAGAACATGAAATTTTAACCTCCCACTATAGCAGAAAGGGTCTTTCTAGTAGGTGCACATCAAATCTAAGCTCTCTGAAGTGTTTTTCGAAAGTTATCAACACTTTTATGTTTGGCGTTCCGAAACCCACCTTATCTCAGGCTGAAAAGCGTTTTTGTGCATTGTGCCATAACTTTTCAGGAAAGCTTCAGAACATGAAATTTTAACCTCCCACTATAGCAGAAAGGGTCTTTCTAGTAGTTGCACATCAAATCTAAACTGTCTGAAGTGTTTTTCCAAAGTTATCAACACTTTTATGTTTGGCGTTCCGAAACCCACCTTATCTCAGGCTGAAAAGCGTTTTTACGCATTGTGCCATAACTTTTCAGGGAAGCTTCAGAACATGAAATTTTAACCTCCCACTATAGCAGAAAGGGTCTTTCTAGTAGGTGCACATCAAATCTAAGCTCTCTGAAGTGTTTTTCGAAAGTTATCAACACTTTTATGTTTGGCGTTCCGAAACCCACCTTATCTCAGGCTGAAAAGCGTTTTTGTGCATTGTGCCATAACTTTTCAGGAAAGCTTCAGAACATGAAATTTTAACCTCCCACTATAGCAGAAAGGGTCTTTCTAGTAGTTGCACATCAAATCTAAACTGTCTGAAGTGTTTTTCCAAAGTTATTAACACTTTTATGTTTGGCGTTCCGAAACCCACCTTATCTCAGGCTGAAAAGCGTTTTTGTGCATTGTGCCATAACTTTTCAGGGAAGCTTCAGAACATGAAATTTTAACCTCCCACTATAGCAGAAAGGGTCTTTCTAGTAGTTGCACATCAAATCTAAACTGTCTGAAGTGTTTTTCCAAAGTTATCAACACTTTTATGTTTGGCGTTCCGAAACCCACCTTATCTCAGGCTGAAAAGCGTTTTTGTGCATTGTGCCATAACTTTTCAGGGAAGCTTCAGAACATGAAATTTTAACCTCCCACTATAGCAGAAAGGGTCTTTCTAGTAGTTGCACATCAAATCTAAACTGTCTGAAGTGTCTTTCCAAAGTTATTAACACTTTTATGTTTGGCGTTCCGAAACCCACCTTATCTCAGGCTGAAAAGCGTTTTTGTGCATTGTGCCATAACTTTTCAGGGAAGCTTCAGAACATGAAATTTTAACCTCCCACTATAGCAGAAAGGGTCTTTCTAGTAGTTGCACATCAAATCTAAACTGTCTGAAGTGATTTTCCAAAGTTATCAACACTTTTATGTTTGGCGTTCCGAAACCCACCTTATCTCAGGCTGAAAAGCGTTTTTACGCATTGTGCCATAACTTTTCAGGGAAGCTTCAGAACATGAAATTTTAACCTCCCACTATAGCAGAAAGGGTCTTTCTAGTAGGTGCACATCAAATCTAAGCTGTCTGAAGTGTTTTTCGAAAGTTATCAGCACTTTTATGTTTGGCGTTCCGAAACCCACCTTATCTCAGGCTGAAAAGCGTTTTTGTGCATTGTGCCATAACTTTTCAGGGAAGCTTCAGAACATGAAATTTTAACCTCCCACTATAGCAGAAAGGGTCTTTCTAGTAGTTGCACATCAAATCTAAACTGTCTGAAGTGTTTTTCCAAAGTTATTAACACTTTTATGTTTGGCGTTCCGAAACCCACCTTATCTCAGGCTGAAAAGCGTTTTTGTGCATTGTGCCATAACTTTTCAGGGAAGCTTCAGAACATGAAATTTTAACCTCCCACTATAGCAGAAAGGGTCTTTCTAGTAGTTGCACATCAAATCTAAACTGTCTGAAGTGTTTTTCCAAAGTTATCAACACTTTTATGTTTGGCGTTCCGAAACCCACCTTATCTCAGGCTGAAAAGCGTTTTTACGCATTGTGCCATAACTTTTCAGGGAAGCTTCAGAACATGAAATTTTAACCTCCCACTATAGCAGAAAGGGTCTTTCTAGTAGGTGCACATCAAATCTAAGCTCTCTGAAGTGTTTTTCGAAAGTTATCAACACTTTTATGTTTGGCGTTCCGAAACCCACCTTATCTCAGGCTGAAAAGCGTTTTTGTGCATTGTGCCATAACTTTTCAGGAAAGCTTCAGAACATGAAATTTTAACCTCCCACTATAGCAGAAAGGGTCTTTCTAGTAGTTGCACATCAAATCTAAACTGTCTGAAGTGTTTTTCCAAAGTTATCAACACTTTTATGTTTGGCGTTCCGAAACCCACCTTATCTCAGGCTGAAAAGCGTTTTTACGCATTGTGCCATAACTTTTCAGGGAAGCTTCAGAACATGAAATTTTAACCTCCCACTATAGCAGAAAGGGTCTTTCTAGTAGGTGCACATCAAATCTAAGCTCTCTGAAGTGTTTTTCGAAAGTTATCAACACTTTTATGTTTGGCGTTCCGAAACCCACCTTATCTCAGGCTGAAAAGCGTTTTTGTGCATTGTGCCATAACTTTTCAGGAAAGCTTCAGAACATGAAATTTTAACCTCCCACTATAGCAGAAAGGGTCTTTCTAGTAGTTGCACATCAAATCTAAACTGTCTGAAGTGTTTTTCCAATGTTATTAACACTTTTATGTTTGGCGTTCCGAAACCCACCTTATCTCAGGCTGAAAAGCGTTTTTGTGCATTGTGCCATAACTTTTCAGGGAAGCTTCAGAACATGAAATTTTAACCTCCCACTATAGCAGAAAGGGTCTTTCTAGTAGTTGCACATCAAATCTAAACTGTCTGAAGTGTTTTTCCAAAGTTATCAACACTTTTATGTTTGGCGTTCCGAAACCCACCTTATCTCAGGCTGAAAAGCGTTTTTACGCATTGTGCCATAACTTTTCAGGGAAGCTTCAGAACATGAAATTTTAACCTCCCACTATAGCAGAAAGGGTCTTTCTAGTAGGTGCACATCAAATCTAAGCTCTCTGAAGTGTTTTTCGAAAGTTATCAACACTTTTATGTTTGGCGTTCCGAAACCCACCTTATCTCAGGCTGAAAAGCGTTTTTGTGCATTGTGCCATAACTTTTCAGGAAAGCTTCAGAACATGAAATTTTAACCTCCCACTATAGCAGAAAGGGTCTTTCTAGTAGTTGCACATCAAATCTAAACTGTCTGAAGTGTTTTTCCAAAGTTATTAACACTTTTATGTTTGGCGTTCCGAAACCCACCTTATCTCAGGCTGAAAAGCGTTTTTGTGCATTGTGCCATAACTTTTCAGGGAAGCTTCAGAACATGAAATTTTAACCTCCCACTATAGCAGAAAGGGTCTTTCTAGTAGTTGCACATCAAATCTAAACTGTCTGAAGTGTCTTTCCAAAGTTATTAACACTTTTATGTTTGGCGTTCCGAAACCCACCTTATCTCAGGCTGAAAAGCGTTTTTGTGCATTGTGCCATAACTTTTCAGGGAAGCTTCAGAACATGAAATTTTAACCTCCCACTATAGCAGAAAGGGTCTTTCTAGTAGTTGCACATCAAATCTAAACTGTCTGAAGTGATTTTCCAAAGTTATCAACACTTTTATGTTTGGCGTTCCGAAACCCACCTTATCTCAGGCTGAAAAGCGTTTTTACGCATTGTGCCATAACTTTTCAGGGAAGCTTCAGAACATGAAATTTTAACCTCCCACTATAGCAGAAAGGGTCTTTCTAGTAGGTGCACATCAAATCTAAGCTGTCTGAAGTGTTTTTCGAAAGTTATCAACACTTTTATGTTTGGCGTTCCGAAACCCACCTTATCTCAGGCTGAAAAGCGTTTTTGTGCATTGTGCCATAACTTTTCAGGGAAGCTTCAGAACATGAAATTTTAACCTCCCACTATAGCAGAAAGGGTCTTTCTAGTAGTTGCACATCAAATCTAAACTGTCTGAAGTGTTTTTCCAAAGTTATTAACACTTTTATGTTTGGCGTTCCGAAACCCACCTTATCTCAGGCTGAAAAGCGTTTTTGTGCATTGTGCCATAACTTTTCAGGGAAGCTTCAGAACATGAAATTTTAACCTCCCACTATAGCAGAAAGGGTCTTTCTAGTAGTTGCACATCAAATCTAAACTGTCTGAAGTGTTTTTCCAAAGTTATCAACACTTTTATGTTTGGCGTTCCGAAACCCACCTTATCTCAGGCTGAAAAGCGTTTTTACGCATTGTGCCATAACTTTTCAGGGAAGCTTCAGAACATGAAATTTTAACCTCCCACTATAGCAGAAAGGGTCTTTCTAGTAGGTGCACATCAAATCTAAGCTCTCTGAAGTGTTTTTCGAAAGTTATCAACACTTTTATGTTTGGCGTTCCGAAACCCACCTTATCTCAGGCTGAAAAGCGTTTTTGTGCATTGTGCCATAACTTTTCAGGAAAGCTTCAGAACATGAAATTTTAACCTCCCACTATAGCAGAAAGGGTCTTTCTAGTAGTTGCACATCAAATCTAAACTGTCTGAAGTGTTTTTCCAAAGTTATTAACACTTTTATGTTTGGCGTTCCGAAACCCACCTTATCTCAGGCTGAAAAGCGTTTTTGTGCATTGTGCCATAACTTTTCAGGGAAGCTTCAGAACATGAAATTTTAACCTCCCACTATAGCAGAAAGGGTCTTTCTAGTAGTTGCACATCAAATCTAAACTGTCTGAAGTGTTTTTCCAAAGTTATCAACACTTTTATGTTTGGCGTTCCGAAACCCACCTTATCTCAGGCTGAAAAGCGTTTTTGTGCATTGTGCCATAACTTTTCAGGGAAGCTTCAGAACATGAAATTTTAACCTCCCACTATAGCAGAAAGGGTCTTTCTAGTAGTTGCACATCAAATCTAAACTGTCTGAAGTGTTTTTCCAAAGTTATTAACACTTTTATGTTTGGCGTTCCGAAACCCACCTTATCTCAGGCTGAAAAGCGTTTTTGTGCATTGTGCCATAACTTTTCAGGGAAGCTTCAGAACATGAAATTTTAACCTCCCACTATAGCAGAAAGGGTCTTTCTAGTAGTTGCACATCAAATCTAAACTGTCTGAAGTGTTTTTCCAAAGTTATCAACACTTTTATGTTTGGCGTTCCGAAACCCACCTTATCTCAGGCTGAAAAGCGTTTTTACGCATTGTGCCATAACTTTTCAGGGAAGCTTCAGAACATGAAATTTTAACCTCCCACTATAGCAGAAAGGGTCTTTCTAGTAGGTGCACATCAAATCTAAGCTGTCTGAAGTGTTTTTCGAAAGTTATCAACACTTTTATGTTTGGCGTTCCGAAACCCACCTTATCTCAGGCTGAAAAGCGTTTTTGTGCATTGTGCCATAACTTTTCAGGGAAGCTTCAGAACATGAAATTTTAACCTCCCACTATAGCAGAAAGGGTCTTTCTAGTAGTTACACATCAAATCTAAACTGTCTGAAGTGTTTTTCCAAAGTTATTAACACTTTTATGTTTGGCGTTCCGAAACCCACCTTATCTCAGGCTGAAAAGCGTTTTTGTGCATTGTGCCATAACTTTTCAGGGAAGCTTCAGAACATGAAATTTTAACCTCCCACTATAGCAGAAAGGGTCTTTCTAGTAGTTGCACATCAAATCTAAACTGTCTGAAGTGTTTTTCCAAAGTTATCAACACTTTTATGTTTGGCGTTCCGAAACCCACCTTATCTCAGGCTGAAAAGCGTTTTTACGCATTGTGCCATAACTTTTCAGGGAAGCTTCAGAACATGAAATTTTAACCTCCCACTATAGCAGAAAGGGTCTTTCTAGTAGGTGCACATCAAATCTAAGCTCTCTGAAGTGTTTTTCGAAAGTTATCAACACTTTTATGTTTGGCGTTCCGAAACCCACCTTATCTCAGGCTGAAAAGCGTTTTTGTGCATTGTGCCATAACTTTTCAGGAAAGCTTCAGAACATGAAATTTTAACCTCCCACTATAGCAGAAAGGGTCTTTCTAGTAGTTGCACATCAAATCTAAACTGTCTGAAGTGTTTTTCCAAAGTTATCAACACTTTTATGTTTGGCGTTCCGAAACCCACCTTATCTCAGGCTGAAAAGCGTTTTTGTGCATTGTGCCATAACTTTTCAGGGAAGCTTCAGAACATGAAATTTTAACCTCCCACTATAGCAGAAAGGGTCTTTCTAGTAGTTGCACATCAAATCTAAACTGTCTGAAGTGTTTTTCCAAAGTTATTAACACTTTTATGTTTGGCGTTCCGAAACCCACCTTATCTCAGGCTGAAAAGCGTTTTTGTGCATTGTGCCATAACTTTTCAGGGAAGCTTCAGAACATGAAATTTTAACCTCCCACTATAGCAGAAAGGGTCTTTCTAGTAGTTGCACATCAAATCTAAACTGTCTGAAGTGTTTTTCCAAAGTTATCAACACTTTTATGTTTGGCGTTCCGAAACCCACCTTATCTCAGGCTGAAAAGCGTTTTTACGCATTGTGCCATAACTTTTCAGGGAAGCTTCAGAACATGAAATTTTAACCTCCCACTATAGCAGAAAGGGTCTTTCTAGTAGGTGCACATCAAATCTAAACTGTCTGAAGTGTTTTTCCAAAGTTATTAACACTTTTATGTTTGGCGTTCCGAAACCCACCTTATCTCAGGCTGAAAAGCGTCTTTGTGCATTGTGCCATAACTTTTCAGGGAAGCTTCAGAACATGAAATTTTAACCTCCCACTATAGCAGAAAGGGTCTTTCTAGTAGTTTCACATCAAATCTAAACTGTCTGAAGTGTTTTTCCAAAGCTATCAACACTTTTATGTTTTGCGTTCCGAAACCCACCTTATCTCAGGCTGAAAAGCGTTTTTACGCATTGTGCCATAACTTTTCAGGGAAGCTTCAGAACATGAAATTTTAACCTCCCACTATAGCAGAAAGGGTCTTTCTAGTAGTTGCACATCAAATCTAAGCTGTCTGAAGTGTTTTTCAAAAGTTATCAACACTTTTATGTTTGGCGTTCCGAAACCCACCTTATCTCAGGCTGAAAAGCGTTTTTGTGCATTGTGCCATAACTTTTCAGGAAAGCTTCAGAACATGAAATTTTAACCTCCCACTATAGCAGAAAGGGTCTTTCTAGTAGTTGCACATCAAATCTAAGCTGTCTGAAGTGTTTTTCCAAAGTTATCAACACTTTTATGTTTGGCGTTCCGAAACCCACCTTATCTCAGGCTGAAAAGCGTTTTTACGCATTGTGCCATAACTTTTCAGGGAAGCTTCAGAACATGAAATTTTAACCTCCCACTATAGCAGAAAGGGTCTTTCTAGTAGGTGCACATCAAATCTAAACTGTCTGAAGTGTTTTTCCAAAGTTATTAACACTTTTATGTTTGGCGTTCCGAAACCCACCTTATCTCAGGCTGAAAAGCGTTTTTGTGCATTGTGCCATAACTTTTCAGGGAAGCTTCAGAACATGAAATTTTAACCTCCCACTATAGCAGAAAGGGTCTTTCTAGTAGTTGCACATCAAATCTAAACTGTCTGAAGTGTTTTTCCAAAGTTATCAACACTTTTATGTTTGGCGTTCCGAAACCCACCTTATCTCAGGCTGAAAAGCGTTTTTGTGCATTGTGCCATAACTTTTCAGGAAAGCTTCAGAACATGAAATTTTAACCTCCCACTATAGCAGAAAGGGTCTTTCTAGTAGTTGCACATCAAATCTAAACTGTCTGAAGTGTTTTTCCAAAGTTATTAACACTTTTATGTTTGGCGTTCCGAAACCCACCTTATCTCAGGCTGAAAAGCGTTTTTGTGCATTGTGCCATAACTTTTCAGGGAAGCTTCAGAACATGAAATTTTAACCTCCCACTATAGCAGAAAGGGTCTTTCTAGTAGTTGCACATCAAATCTAAACTGTCTGAAGTGTTTTTCCAAAGTTATCAACACTTTTATGTTTGGCGTTCCGAAACCCACCTTATCTCAGGCTGAAAAGCGTTTTTGTGCATTGTGCCATAACTTTTCAGGGAAGCTTCAGAACATGAAATTTTAACCTCCCACTATAGCAGAAAGGGTCTTTCTAGTAGTTGCACATCAAATCTAAACTGTCTGAAGTGTTTTTCCAAAGTTATTAACACTTTTATGTTTGGCGTTCCGAAACCCACCTTATCTCAGGCTGAAAAGCGTTTTTGTGCATTGTGCCATAACTTTTCAGGGAAGCTTCAGAACATGAAATTTTAACCTCCCACTATAGCAGAAAGGGTCTTTCTAGTAGTTGCACATCAAATCTAAACTGTCTGAAGTGTTTTTCCAAAGTTATCAACACTTTTATGTTTGGCGTTCCGAAACCCACCTTATCTCAGGCTGAAAAGCGTTTTTACGCATTGTGCCATAACTTTTCAGGGAAGCTTCAGAACATGAAATTTTAACCTCCCACTATAGCAGAAAGGGTCTTTCTAGTAGGTGCACATCAAATCTAAGCTGTCTGAAGTGTTTTTCGAAAGTTATCAACACTTTTATGTTTGGCGTTCCGAAACCCACCTTATCTCAGGCTGAAAAGCGTTTTTGTGCATTGTGCCATAACTTTTCAGGGAAGCTTCAGAACATGAAATTTTAACCTCCCACTATAGCAGAAAGGGTCTTTCTAGTAGTTGCACATCAAATCTAAACTGTCTGAAGTGTTTTTCCAAAGTTATTAACACTTTTATGTTTGGCGTTCCGAAACCCACCTTATCTCAGGCTGAAAAGCGTTTTTGTGCATTGTGCCATAACTTTTCAGGGAAGCTTCAGAACATGAAATTTTAACCTCCCACTATAGCAGAAAGGGTCTTTCTAGTAGTTGCACATCAAATCTAAACTGTCTGAAGTGTTTTTCCAAAGTTATCAACACTTTTATGTTTGGCGTTCCGAAACCCACCTTATCTCAGGCTGAAAAGCGTTTTTACGCATTGTGCCATAACTTTTCAGGGAAGCTTCAGAACATGAAATTTTAACCTCCCACTATAGCAGAAAGGGTCTTTCTAGTAGGTGCACATCAAATCTAAGCTCTCTGAAGTGTTTTTCGAAAGTTATCAACACTTTTATGTTTGGCGTTCCGAAACCCACCTTATCTCAGGCTGAAAAGCGTTTTTGTGCATTGTGCCATAACTTTTCAGGAAAGCTTCAGAACATGAAATTTTAACCTCCCACTATAGCAGAAAGGGTCTTTCTAGTAGTTGCACATCAAATCTAAACTGTCTGAAGTGTTTTTCCAAAGTTATCAACACTTTTATGTTTGGCGTTCCGAAACCCACCTTATCTCAGGCTGAAAAGCGTTTTTGTGCATTGTGCCATAACTTTTCAGGGAAGCTTCAGAACATGAAATTTTAACCTCCCACTATAGCAGAAAGGGTCTTTCTAGTAGTTGCACATCAAATCTAAACTGTCTGAAGTGTTTTTCCAAAGTTATTAACACTTTTATGTTTGGCGTTCCGAAACCCACCTTATCTCAGGCTGAAAAGCGTTTTTGTGCATTGTGCCATAACTTTTCAGGGAAGCTTCAGAACATGAAATTTTAACCTCCCACTATAGCAGAAAGGGTCTTTCTAGTAGTTGCACATCAAATCTAAACTGTCTGAAGTGTTTTTCCAAAGTTATCAACACTTTTATGTTTGGCGTTCCGAAACCCACCTTATCTCAGGCTGAAAAGCGTTTTTACGCATTGTGCCATAACTTTTCAGGGAAGCTTCAGAACATGAAATTTTAACCTCCCACTATAGCAGAAAGGGTCTTTCTAGTAGGTGCACATCAAATCTAAACTGTCTGAAGTGTTTTTCCAAAGTTATTAACACTTTTATGTTTGGCGTTCCGAAACCCACCTTATCTCAGGCTGAAAAGCGTTTTTGTGCATTGTGCCATAACTTTTCAGGGAAGCTTCAGAACATGAAATTTTAACCTCCCACTATAGCAGAAAGGGTCTTTCTAGTAGTTGCACATCAAATCTAAACTGTCTGAAGTGTTTTTCCAAAGTTATCAACACTTTTATGTTTGGCGTTCCGAAACCCACCTTATCTCAGGCTGAAAAGCGTTTTTGTGCATTGTGCCATAACTTTTCAGGAAAGCTTCAGAACATGAAATTTTAACCTCCCACTATAGCAGAAAGGGTCTTTCTAGTAGTTGCACATCAAATCTAAACTGTCTGAAGTGTTTTTCCAAAGTTATTAACACTTTTATGTTTGGCGTTCCGAAACCCACCTTATCTCAGGCTGAAAAGCGTTTTTGTGCATTGTGCCATAACTTTTCAGGGAAGCTTCAGAACATGAAATTTTAACCTCCCACTATAGCAGAAAGGGTCTTTCTAGTAGTTGCACATCAAATCTAAACTGTCTGAAGTGTTTTTCCAAAGTTATCAACACTTTTATGTTTGGCGTTCCGAAACCCACCTTATCTCAGGCTGAAAAGCGTTTTTGTGCATTGTGCCATAACTTTTCAGGGAAGCTTCAGAACATGAAATTTTAACCTCCCACTATAGCAGAAAGGGTCTTTCTAGTAGTTGCACATCAAATCTAAACTGTCTGAAGTGTTTTTCCAAAGTTATTAACACTTTTATGTTTGGCGTTCCGAAACCCACCTTATCTCAGGCTGAAAAGCGTTTTTGTGCATTGTGCCATAACTTTTCAGGGAAGCTTCAGAACATGAAATTTTAACCTCCCACTATAGCAGAAAGGGTCTTTCTAGTAGTTGCACATCAAATCTAAACTGTCTGAAGTGTTTTTCCAAAGTTATCAACACTTTTATGTTTGGCGTTCCGAAACCCACCTTATCTCAGGCTGAAAAGCGTTTTTACGCATTGTGCCATAACTTTTCAGGGAAGCTTCAGAACATGAAATTTTAACCTCCCACTATAGCAGAAAGGGTCTTTCTAGTAGGTGCACATCAAATCTAAGCTGTCTGAAGTGTTTTTCGAAAGTTATCAACACTTTTATGTTTGGCGTTCCGAAACCCACCTTATCTCAGGCTGAAAAGCGTTTTTGTGCATTGTGCCATAACTTTTCAGGGAAGCTTCAGAACATGAAATTTTAACCTCCCACTATAGCAGAAAGGGTCTTTCTAGTAGTTGCACATCAAATCTAAACTGTCTGAAGTGTTTTTCCAAAGTTATTAACACTTTTATGTTTGGCGTTCCGAAACCCACCTTATCTCAGGCTGAAAAGCGTTTTTGTGCATTGTGCCATAACTTTTCAGGGAAGCTTCAGAACATGAAATTTTAACCTCCCACTATAGCAGAAAGGGTCTTTCTAGTAGTTGCACATCAAATCTAAACTGTCTGAAGTGTTTTTCCAAAGTTATCAACACTTTTATGTTTGGCGTTCCGAAACCCACCTTATCTCAGGCTGAAAAGCGTTTTTACGCATTGTGCCATAACTTTTCAGGGAAGCTTCAGAACATGAAATTTTAACCTCCCACTATAGCAGAAAGGGTCTTTCTAGTAGGTGCACATCAAATCTAAGCTCTCTGAAGTGTTTTTCGAAAGTTATCAACACTTTTATGTTTGGCGTTCCGAAACCCACCTTATCTCAGGCTGAAAAGCGTTTTTGTGCATTGTGCCATAACTTTTCAGGAAAGCTTCAGAACATGAAATTTTAACCTCCCACTATAGCAGAAAGGGTCTTTCTAGTAGTTGCACATCAAATCTAAACTGTCTGAAGTGTTTTTCCAAAGTTATCAACACTTTTATGTTTGGCGTTCCGAAACCCACCTTATCTCAGGCTGAAAAGCGTTTTTGTGCATTGTGCCATAACTTTTCAGGGAAGCTTCAGAACATGAAATTTTAACCTCCCACTATAGCAGAAAGGGTCTTTCTAGTAGTTGCACATCAAATCTAAACTGTCTGAAGTGTTTTTCCAAAGTTATTAACACTTTTATGTTTGGCGTTCCGAAACCCACCTTATCTCAGGCTGAAAAGCGTTTTTGTGCATTGTGCCATAACTTTTCAGGGAAGCTTCAGAACATGAAATTTTAACCTCCCACTATAGCAGAAAGGGTCTTTCTAGTAGTTGCACATCAAATCTAAACTGTCTGAAGTGTTTTTCCAAAGTTATCAACACTTTTATGTTTGGCGTTCCGAAACCCACCTTATCTCAGGCTGAAAAGCGTTTTTACGCATTGTGCCATAACTTTTCAGGGAAGCTTCAGAACATGAAATTTTAACCTCCCACTATAGCAGAAAGGGTCTTTCTAGTAGGTGCACATCAAATCTAAACTGTCTGAAGTGTTTTTCCAAAGTTATTAACACTTTTATGTTTGGCGTTCCGAAACCCACCTTATCTCAGGCTGAAAAGCGTTTTTGTGCATTGTGCCATAACTTTTCAGGGAAGCTTCAGAACATGAAATTTTAACCTCCCACTATAGCAGAAAGGGTCTTTCTAGTAGTTGCACATCAAATCTAAGCTGTCTGAAGTGTTTTTCCAAAGTTATCAACACTTTTATGTTTGGCGTTCCGAAACCCACCTTATCTCAGGCTGAAAAGCGTTTTTACGCATTGTGCCATAACTTTTCAGGGAAGCTTCAGAACATGAAATTTTAACCTCCCACTATAGCAGAAAGGGTCTTTCTAGTAGGTGCACATCAAATCTAAACTGTCTGAAGTGTTTTTCCAAAGTTATTAACACTTTTATGTTTGGCGTTCCGAAACCCACCTTATCTCAGGCTGAAAAGCGTTTTTGTGCATTGTGCCATAACTTTTCAGGAAAGCTTCAGAACATGAAATTATAACCTCCCACTATAGCAGAAAGGGTCTTTCTAGTAGTTGCACATCAAATCTAAACTGTCTGAAGTGTTTTTCCAAAGTTATCAACACTTTTATGTTTGGCGTTCCGAAACCCACCTTATCTCAGGCTGAAAAGCGTTTTTACGCATTGTGCCATAACTTTTCAGGGAAGCTTCAGAACATGAAATTTTAACCTCCCACTATAGCAGAAAGGGTCTTTCTAGTAGGTGCACATCAAATCTAAGCTCTCTGAAGTGTTTTTCGAAAGTTATCAACACTTTTATGTTTGGCGTTCCGAAACCCACCTTATCTCAGGCTGAAAAGCGTTTTTGTGCATTGTGCCATAACTTTTCAGGAAAGCTTCAGAACATGAAATTTTAACCTCCCACTATAGCAGAAAGGGTCTTTCTAGTAGTTGCACATCAAATCTAAACTGTCTGAAGTGTTTTTCCAAAGTTATCAACACTTTTATGTTTGGCGTTCCGAAACCCACCTTATCTCAGGCTGAAAAGCGTTTTTGTGCATTGTGCCATAACTTTTCAGGGAAGCTTCAGAACATGAAATTTTAACCTCCCACTATAGCAGAAAGGGTCTTTCTAGTAGTTGCACATCAAATCTAAACTGTCTGAAGTGTTTTTCCAAAGTTATTAACACTTTTATGTTTGGCGTTCCGAAACCCACCTTATCTCAGGCTGAAAAGCGTTTTTGTGCATTGTGCCATAACTTTTCAGGGAAGCTTCAGAACATAAAATTTTAACCTCCCACTATAGCAGAAAGGGTCTTTCTAGTAGTTGCACATCAAATCTAAACTGTCTGAAGTGTTTTTCCAAAGTTATCAACACTTTTATGTTTGGCGTTCCGAAACCCACCTTATCTCAGGCTGAAAAGCGTTTTTACGCATTGTGCCATAACTTTTCAGGGAAGCTTCAGAACATGAAATTTTAACCTCCCACTATAGCAGAAAGGGTCTTTCTAGTAGGTGCACATCAAATCTAAACTGTCTGAAGTGTTTTTCCAAAGTTATTAACACTTTTATGTTTGGCGTTCCGAAACCCACCTTATCTCAGGCTGAAAAGCGTTTTTGTGCATTGTGCCATAACTTTTCAGGGAAGCTTCAGAACATGAAATTTTAACCTCCCACTATAGCAGAAAGGGTCTTTCTAGTAGTTGCACATCAAATCTAAGCTGTCTGAAGTGTTTTTCCAAAGTTATCAACACTTTTATGTTTGGCGTTCCGAAACCCACCTTATCTCAGGCTGAAAAGCGTTTTTACGCATTGTGCCATAACTTTTCAGGGAAGCTTCAGAACATGAAATTTTAACCTCCCACTATAGCAGAAAGGGTCTTTCTAGTAGGTGCACATCAAATCTAAACTGTCTGAAGTGTTTTTCCAAAGTTATTAACACTTTTATGTTTGGCGTTCCGAAACCCACCTTATCTCAGGCTGAAAAGCGTTTTTGTGCATTGTGCCATAACTTTTCAGGGAAGCTTCAGAACATGAAATTTTAACCTCCCACTATAGTAGAAAGGGTCTTTCTAGTAGTTGCACATCAAATCTAAACTGTCTGAAGTGTTTTTCCAAAGTTATCAACACTTTTATGTTTGGCGTTCCGAAACCCACCTTATCTCAGGCTGAAAAGCGTTTTTGTGCATTGTGCCATAACTTTTCAGGGAAGCTTCAGAACATGAAATTTTAACCTCCCACTATAGCAGAAAGGGTCTTTCTAGTAGTTGCACATCAAATCTAAGCTGTCTGAAGTGTTTTTCAAAAGTTATCAACACTTTTATGTTTGGCGTTCCGAAACCCACCTTATCTCAGGCTGAAAAGCGTTTTTGTGCATTGTGCCATAACTTTTCAGGAAAGCTTCAGAACATGAAATTTTAACCTCCCACTATAGCAGAAAGGGTCTTTCTAGTAGTTGCACATCAAATCTAAACTGTCTGAAGTGTTTTTCCAAAGTTATCGACACTTTTATGTTTGGCGTTCCGAAACCCACCTTATCTCAGGCTGAAAAGCGTTTTTACGCATTGTGCCATAACTTTTCAGGGAAGCTTCAGAACATGAAATTTTAACCTCCCACTATAGCAGAAAGGGTCTTTCTAGTAGGTGCACATCAAATCTAAGCTCTCTGAAGTGTTTTTCGAAAGTTATCAACACTTTTATGTTTGGCGTTCCGAAACCCACCTTATCTCAGGCTGGAAAGCGTTTTTGTGCATTGTGCCATAACTTTTCAGGAAAGCTTCAGAACATGAAATTTTAACCTCCCACTATAGCAGAAAGGGTCTTTCTAGTAGTTGCACATCAAATCTAAACTGTCTGAAGTGTTTTTCCAAAGTTATCAACACTTTTATGTTTGGCGTTCCGAAACCCACCTTATCTCAGGCTGAAAAGCGTTTTTACGCATTGTGCCATAACTTTTCAGGGAAGCTTCAGAACATGAAATTTTAACCTCCCACTATAGCAGAAAGGGTCTTTCTAGTAGGTGCACATCAAATCTAAGCTCTCTGAAGTGTTTTTCGAAAGTTATCAACACTTTTATGTTTGGCGTTCCGAAACCCACCTTATCTCAGGCTGAAAAGCGTTTTTGTGCATTGTGCCATAACTTTTCAGGAAAGCTTCAGAACATGAAATTTTAACCTCCCACTATAGCAGAAAGGGTCTTTCTAGTAGTTGCACATCAAATCTAAACTGTCTGAAGTGTTTTTCCAAAGTTATTAACACTTTTATGTTTGGCGTTCCGAAACCCACCTTATCTCAGGCTGAAAAGCGTTTTTGTGCATTGTGCCATAACTTTTCAGGGAAGCTTCAGAACATGAAATTTTAACCTCCCACTATAGCAGAAAGGGTCTTTCTAGTAGTTGCACATCAAATCTAAACTGTCTGAAGTGTTTTTCCAAAGTTATCAACACTTTTATGTTTGGCGTTCCGAAACCCACCTTATCTCAGGCTGAAAAGCGTTTTTGTGCATTGTGCCATAACTTTTCAGGGAAGCTTCAGAACATGAAATTTTAACCTTCCACTATAGCAGAAAGGGTCTTTCTAGTAGTTGCACATCAAATCTAAACTGTCTGAAGTGTTTTTCCAAAGTTATTAACACTTTTATGTTTGGCGTTCCGAAACCCACCTTATCTCAGGCTGAAAAGCGTTTTTGTGCATTGTGCCATAACTTTTCAGGGAAGCTTCAGAACATGAAATTTTAACCTCCCACTATAGCAGAAAGGGTCTTTCTAGTAGTTGCACATCAAATCTAAACTGTCTGAAGTGTTTTTCCAAAGTTATCAACACTTTTATGTTTGGCGTTCCGAAACCCACCTTATCTCAGGCTGAAAAGCGTTTTTACGCATTGTGCCATAACTTTTCAGGGAAGCTTCAGAACATGAAATTTTAACCTCCCACTATAGCAGAAAGGGTCTTTCTAGTAGGTGCACATCAAATCTAAGCTGTCTGAAGTGTTTTTCGAAAGTTATCAACACTTTTATGTTTGGCGTTCCGAAACCCACCTTATCTCAGGCTGAAAAGCGTTTTTGTGCATTGTGCCATAACTTTTCAGGGAAGCTTCAGAACATGAAATTTTAACCTCCCACTATAGCAGAAAGGGTCTTTCTAGTAGTTGCACATCAAATCTAAACTGTCTGAAGTGTTTTTCCAAAGTTATTAACACTTTTATGTTTGGCGTTCCGAAACCCACCTTATCTCAGGCTGAAAAGCGTTTTTGTGCATTGTGCCATAACTTTTCAGGGAAGCTTCAGAACATGAAAGTTTAACCTCCCACTATAGCAGAAAGGGTCTTTCTAGTAGGTGCACATCAAATCTAAACTGTCTGAAGTGTTTTTCCAAAGTTATTAACACTTTTATGTTTGGCGTTCCGAAACCCACCTTATCTCAGGCTGAAAAGCGTTTTTGTGCATTGTGCCATAACTTTTCAGGGAAGCTTCAGAACATGAAATTTTAACCTCCCACTATAGCAGAAAGGGTCTTTCTAGTAGTTGCACATCAAATCTAAACTGTCTGAAGTGTTTTTCCAAAGTTATCAACACTTTTATGTTTTGCGTTCCGAAACCCACCTTATCTCAGGCTGAAAAGCGTTTTTACGCATTGTGCCATAACTTTTCAGGGAAGCTTCAGAACATGAAATTTTAACCTCCCACTATAGCAGAAAGGGTCTTTCTAGTAGGTGCACATCAAATCTAAGCTGTCTGAAGTGTTTTTCGAAAGTTATCAACACTTTTATGTTTGGCGTTCCGAAACCCACCTTATCTCAGGCTGAAAAGCGTTTTTGTGCATTGTGCCATAACTTTTCAGGGAAGCTTCAGAACATGAAATTTTAACCTCCCACTATAGCAGAAAGGGTCTTTCTAGTAGTTGCACATCAAATCTAAACTGTCTGAAGTGTTTTTCCAAAGTTATTAACACTTTTATGTTTGGCGTTCCGAAACCCACCTTATCTCAGGCTGAAAAGCGTTTTTGTGCATTGTGCCATAACTTTTCAGGGAAGCTTCAGAACATGAAAGTTTAACCTCCCACTATAGCAGTAAGGGTCTTTCTAGTAGGTGCACATCAAATCTAAACTGTCTGAAGTGTTTTTCCAAAGTTATTAACACTTTTATGTTTGGCGTTCCGAAACCCACCTTATCTCAGGCTGAAAAGCGTTTTTGTGCATTGTGCCATAACTTTTCAGGGAAGCTTCAGAACATGAAATTTTAACCTCCCACTATAGCAGAAAGGGTCTTTCTAGTAGTTGCACATCAAATCTAAACTGTCTGAAATGTTTTTCCAAAGTTATCAACACTTTTATGTTTTGCGTTCCGAAACCCACCTTATCTCAGGCTGAAAAGCGTTTTTACGCATTGTGCCATAACTTTTCAGGGAAGCTTCAGAACATGAAATTTTAACCTCCCACTATAGCAGAAAGTGTCTTTCTAGTAGGTGCACATCAAATCTAAGCTGTCTGAAGTGTTTTTCGAAAGTTATCAACACTTTTATGTTTGGCGTTCCGAAACCCACCTTATCTCAGGCTGAAAAGCGTTTTTGTGCATTGTGCCATAACTTTTCAGGGAAGCTTCAGAACATGAAATTTTAACCTCCCACTATAGCAGAAAGGGTCTTTCTAGTAGTTGCACATCAAATCTAAGCTGTCTGAAGTGTTTTTCCAAAGTTATCAACACTTTTATGTTTGGCGTTCCGAAACCCACCTTATCTCAGGCTGAAAAGCGTTTTTGTGCATTGTGCCATAACTTTTCAGGAAAGCTTCAGAACATGAAATTTTAACCTCCCACTATAGCAGAAAGGGTCTTTCTAGTAGTTGCACATCAAATCTAAACTGTCTGAAGTGTTTTTCCAAAGTTATCAACACTTTTATGTTTGGCGTTCCGAAACCCACCTTATCTCAGGCTGAAAAGCGTTTTTACGCATTGTGCCATAACTTTTCAGGGAAGCTTCAGAACATGAAATTTTAACCTCCCACTATAGCAGAAAGGGTCTTTCTAGTAGGTGCACATCAAATCTAAGCTCTCTGAAGTGTTTTTCGAAAGTTATCAACACTTTTATGTTTGGCGTTCCGAAACCCACCTTATCTCAGGCTGAAAAGCGTTTTTGTGCATTGTGCCATAACTTTTCAGGAAAGCTTCAGAACATGAAATTTTAACCTCCCACTATAGCAGAAAGGGTCTTTCTAGTAGTTGCACATCAAATCTAAACTGTCTGAAGTGTTTTTCCAAAGTTATTAACACTTTTATGTTTGGCGTTCCGAAACCCACCTTATCTCAGGCTGAAAAGCGTTTTTGTGCATTGTGCCATAACTTTTCAGGGAAGCTTCAGAACATGAAATTTTAACCTCCCACTATAGCAGAAAGGGTCTTTCTAGTAGTTGCACATCAAATCTAAACTGTCTGAAGTGTTTTTCCAAAGTTATCAACACTTTTATGTTTGGCGTTCCGAAACCCACCTTATCTCAGGCTGAAAAGCGTTTTTGTGCATTGTGCCATAACTTTTCAGGGAAGCTTCAGAACATGAAATTTTAACCTCCCACTATAGCAGAAAGGGTCTTTCTAGTAGTTGCACATCAAATCTAAACTGTCTGAAGTGTTTTTCCAAAGTTATTAACACTTTTATGTTTGGCGTTCCGAAACCCACCTTATCTCAGGCTGAAAAGCGTTTTTGTGCATTGTGCCATAACTTTTCAGGGAAGCTTCAGAACATGAAATTTTAACCTCCCACTATAGCAGAAAGGGTCTTTCTAGTAGTTGCACATCAAATCTAAACTGTCTGAAGTGTTTTTCCAAAGTTATCAACACTTTTATGTTTGGCGTTCCGAAACCCACCTTATCTCAGGCTGAAAAGCGTTTTTACGCATTGTGCCATAACTTTTCAGGGAAGCTTCAGAACATGAAATTTTAACCTCCCACTATAGCAGAAAGGGTCTTTCTCGTAGGTGCACATCAAATCTAAGCTGTCTGAAGTGTTTTTCGAAAGTTATCAACACTTTTATGTTTGGCGTTCCGAAACCCACCTTATCTCAGGCTGAAAAGCGTTTTTGTGCATTGTGCCATAACTTTTCAGGGAAGCTTCAGAACATGAAATTTTAACCTCCCACTATAGCAGAAAGGGTCTTTCTAGTAGTTGCACATCAAATCTAAACTGTCTGAAGTGTTTTTCCAAAGTTATTAACACTTTTATGTTTGGCGTTCCGAAACCCACCTTATCTCAGGCTGAAAAGCGTTTTTGTGCATTGTGCCATAACTTTTCAGGGAAGCTTCAGAACATGAAAGTTTAACCTCCCACTATAGCAGAAAGGGTCTTTCTAGTAGGTGCACATCAAATCTAAACTGTCTGAAGTGTTTTTCCAAAGTTATTAACACTTTTATGTTTGGCGTTCCGAAACCCACCTTATCTCAGGCTGAAAAGCGTTTTTGTGCATTGTGCCATAACTTTTCAGGGAAGCTTCAGAACATGAAATTTTAACCTCCCACTATAGCAGAAAGGGTCTTTCTAGTAGTTGCACATCAAATCTAAACTGTCTGAAGTGTTTTTCCAAAGTTATCAACACTTTTATGTTTTGCGTTCCGAAACCCACCTTATCTCAGGCTGAAAAGCGTTTTTACGCATTGTGCCATAACTTTTCAGGGAAGCTTCAGAACATGAAATTTTAACCTCCCACTATAGCAGAAAGGGTCTTTCTAGTAGGTGCACATCAAATCTAAGCTGTCTGAAGTGTTTTTCGAAAGTTATCAACACTTTTATGTTTGGCGTTCCGAAACCCACCTTATCTCAGGCTGAAAAGCGTTTTTGTGCATTGTGCCATAACTTTTCAGGGAAGCTTCAGAACATGAAATTTTAACCTCCCACTATAGCAGAAAGGGTCTTTCTAGTAGTTGCACATCAAATCTAAACTGTCTGAAGTGTTTTTCCAAAGTTATTAACACTTTTATGTTTGGCGTTCCGAAACCCACCTTATCTCAGGCTGAAAAGCGTTTTTGTGCATTGTGCCATAACTTTTCAGGGAAGCTTCAGAACATGAAAGTTTAACCTCCCACTATAGCAGTAAGGGTCTTTCTAGTAGGTGCACATCAAATCTAAACTGTCTGAAGTGTTTTTCCAAAGTTATTAACACTTTTATGTTTGGCGTTCCGAAACCCACCTTATCTCAGGCTGAAAAGCGTTTTTGTGCATTGTGCCATAACTTTTCAGGGAAGCTTCAGAACATGAAATTTTAACCTCCCACTATAGCAGAAAGGGTCTTTCTAGTAGTTGCACATCAAATCTAAACTGTCTGAAATGTTTTTCCAAAGTTATCAACACTTTTATGTTTTGCGTTCCGAAACCCACCTTATCTCAGGCTGAAAAGCGTTTTTACGCATTGTGCCATAACTTTTCAGGGAAGCTTCAGAACATGAAATTTTAACCTCCCACTATAGCAGAAAGTGTCTTTCTAGTAGGTGCACATCAAATCTAAGCTGTCTGAAGTGTTTTTCGAAAGTTATCAACACTTTTATGTTTGGCGTTCCGAAACCCACCTTATCTCAGGCTGAAAAGCGTTTTTGTGCATTGTGCCATAACTTTTCAGGGAAGCTTCAGAACATGAAATTTTAACCTCCCACTATAGCAGAAAGGGTCTTTCTAGTAGTTGCACATCAAATCTAAGCTGTCTGAAGTGTTTTTCCAAAGTTATCAACACTTTTATGTTTGGCGTTCCGAAACCCACCTTATCTCAGGCTGAAAAGCGTTTTTGTGCATTGTGCCATAACTTTTCAGGAAAGCTTCAGAACATGAAATTTTAACCTCCCACTATAGCAGAAAGGGTCTTTCTAGTAGTTGCACATCAAATCTAAACTGTCTGAAGTGTTTTTCCAAAGTTATCAACACTTTTATGTTTGGCGTTCCGAAACCCACATTATCTCAGGCTGAAAAGCGTTTTTACGCATTGTGCCATAACTTTTCAGGGAAGCTTCAGAACATGAAATTTTAACCTCCCACTATAGCAGAAAGGGTCTTTCTAGTAGGTGCACATCAAATCTAAGCTCTCTGAAGTGTTTTTCGAAAGTTATCAACACTTTTATGTTTGGCGTTCCGAAACCCACCTTATCTCAGGCTGAAAAGCGTTTTTGTGCATTGTGCCATAACTTTTCCGGAAAGCTTCAGAACATGAAATTTTAACCTCCCACTATAGCAGAAAGGGTCTTTCTAGTAGTTGCACATCAAATCTAAACTGTCTGAAGTGTTTTTCCAAAGTTATTAACACTTTTATGTTTGGCGTTCCGAAACCCACCTTATCTCAGGCTGAAAAGCGTTTTTGTGCATTGTGCCATAACTTTTCAGGGAAGCTTCAGAACATGAAATTTTAACCTCCCACTATAGCAGAAAGGGTCTTTCTAGTAGTTGCACATCAAATCTAAACTGTCTGAAGTGTTTTTCCAAAGTTATCAACACTTTTATGTTTGGCGTTCCGAAACCCACCTTATCTCAGGCTGAAAAGCGTTTTTGTGCATTGTGCCATAACTTTTCAGGGAAGCTTCAGAACATGAAATTTTAACCTCCCACTATAGCAGAAAGGGTCTTTCTAGTAGTTGCACATCAAATCTAAACTGTCTGAAGTGTTTTTCCAAAGTTATTAACACTTTTATGTTTGGCGTTCCGAAACCCACCTTATCTCAGGCTGAAAAGCGTTTTTGTGCATTGTGCCATAACTTTTCAGGGAAGCTTCAGAACATGAAATTTTAACCTCCCACTATAGCAGAAAGGGTCTTTCTAGTAGGTGCACATCAAATCTAAGCTGTCTGAAGTGTTTTTCGAAAGTTATCAACACTTTTATGTTTGGCGTTCCGAAACCCACCTTATCTCAGGCTGAAAAGCGTTTTTGTGCATTGTGCCATAACTTTTCAGGGAAGCTTCAGAACATGAAATTTTAACCTCCCACTATAGCAGAAAGGGTCTTTCTAGTAGTTGCACATCAAATCTAAGCTGTCTGAAGTGTTTTTCCAAAGTTATCAACACTTTTATGTTTGGCGTTCCGAAACCCACCTTATCTCAGGCTGAAAAGCGTTTTTGTGCATTGTGCCATAACTTTTCAGGAAAGCTTCAGAACATGAAATTTTAACCTCCCACTATAGCAGAAAGGGTCTTTCTAGTAGTTGCACATCAAATCTAAACTGTCTGAAGTGTTTTTCCAAAGTTATCAACACTTTTATGTTTGGCGTTCCGAAACCCACCTTATCTCAGGCTGAAAAGCGTTTTTACGCATTGTGCCATAACTTTTCAGGGAAGCTTCAGAACATGAAATTTTAACCTCCCACTATAGCAGAAAGGGTCTTTCTAGTAGGTGCACATCAAATCTAAGCTCTCTGAAGTGTTTTTCGAAAGTTATCAACACTTTTATGTTTGGCGTTCCGAAACCCACCTTATCTCAGGCTGAAAAGCGTTTTTGTGCATTGTGCCATAACTTTTCAGGAAAGCTTCAGAACATGAAATTTTAACCTCCCACTATAGCAGAAAGGGTCTTTCTAGTAGTTGCACATCAAATCTAAACTGTCTGAAGTGTTTTTCCAAAGTTATTAACACTTTTGTGTTTGGCGTTACGAAACCCACCTTATCTCAGGCTGAAAAGCGTTTTTGTGCATTGTGCCATAACTTTTCAGGGAAGCTTCAGAACATGAAATTTTAACCTCCCACTATAGCAGAAAGGGTCTTTCTAGTAGTTGCACATCAAATCTAAACTGTCTGAAGTGTTTTTCCAAAGTTATCAACACTTTTATGTTTGGCGTTCCGAAACCCACCTTATCTCAGGCTGAAAAGCGTTTTTACGCATTGTGCCATAACTTTTCAGGGAAGCTTCAGAACATGAAATTTTAACCTCCCACTATAGCAGAAAGGGTCTTTCTCGTAGGTGCACATCAAATCTAAGCTGTCTGAAGTGTTTTTCGAAAGTTATCAACACTTTTATGTTTGGCGTTCCGAAACCCACCTTATCTCAGGCTGAAAAGCGTTTTTGTGCATTGTGCCATAACTTTTCAGGGAAGCTTCAGAACATGAAATTTTAACCTCCCACTATAGCAGAAAGGGTCTTTCTAGTAGTTGCACATCAAATCTAAACTGTCTGAAGTGTTTTTCCAAAGTTATTAACACTTTTATGTTTGGCGTTCCGAAACCCACCTTATCTCAGGCTGAAAAGCGTTTTTGTGCATTGTGCCATAACTTTTCAGGGAAGCTTCAGAACATGAAAGTTTAACCTCCCACTATAGCAGAAAGGGTCTTTCTAGTAGGTGCACATCAAATCTAAACTGTCTGAAGTGTTTTTCCAAAGTTATTAACACTTTTATGTTTGGCGTTCCGAAACCCACCTTATCTCAGGCTGAAAAGCGTTTTTGTGCATTGTGCCATAACTTTTCAGGGAAGCTTCAGAACATGAAATTTTAACCTCCCACTATAGCAGAAAGGGTCTTTCTAGTAGTTGCACATCAAATCTAAACTGTCTGAAGTGTTTTTCCAAAGTTATCAACACTTTTATGTTTTGCGTTCCGAAACCCACCTTATCTCAGGCTGAAAAGCGTTTTTACGCATTGTGCCATAACTTTTCAGGGAAGCTTCAGAACATGAAATTTTAACCTCCCACTATAGCAGAAAGGGTCTTTCTAGTAGGTGCACATCAAATCTAAGCTGTCTGAAGTGTTTTTCGAAAGTTATCAACACTTTTATGTTTGGCGTTCCGAAACCCACCTTATCTCAGGCTGAAAAGCGTTTTTGTGCATTGTGCCATAACTTTTCAGGGAAGCTTCAGAACATGAAATTTTAACCTCCCACTATAGCAGAAAGGGTCTTTCTAGTAGTTGCACATCAAATCTAAACTGTCTGAAGTGTTTTTCCAAAGTTATTAACACTTTTATGTTTGGCGTTCCGAAACCCACCTTATCTCAGGCTGAAAAGCGTTTTTGTGCATTGTGCCATAACTTTTCAGGGAAGCTTCAGAACATGAAAGTTTAACCTCCCACTATAGCAGTAAGGGTCTTTCTAGTAGGTGCACATCAAATCTAAACTGTCTGAAGTGTTTTTCCAAAGTTATTAACACTTTTATGTTTGGCGTTCCGAAACCCACCTTATCTCAGGCTGAAAAGCGTTTTTGTGCATTGTGCCATAACTTTTCAGGGAAGCTTCAGAACATGAAATTTTAACCTCCCACTATAGCAGAAAGGGTCTTTCTAGTAGTTGCACATCAAATCTAAACTGTCTGAAATGTTTTTCCAAAGTTATCAACACTTTTATGTTTTGCGTTCCGAAACCCACCTTATCTCAGGCTGAAAAGCGTTTTTACGCATTGTGCCATAACTTTTCAGGGAAGCTTCAGAACATGAAATTTTAACCTCCCACTATAGCAGAAAGTGTCTTTCTAGTAGGTGCACATCAAATCTAAGCTGTCTGAAGTGTTTTTCGAAAGTTATCAACACTTTTATGTTTGGCGTTCCGAAACCCACCTTATCTCAGGCTGAAAAGCGTTTTTGTGCATTGTGCCATAACTTTTCAGGGAAGCTTCAGAACATGAAATTTTAACCTCCCACTATAGCAGAAAGGGTCTTTCTAGTAGTTGCACATCAAATCTAAGCTGTCTGAAGTGTTTTTCCAAAGTTATCAACACTTTTATGTTTGGCGTTCCGAAACCCACCTTATCTCAGGCTGAAAAGCGTTTTTGTGCATTGTGCCATAACTTTTCAGGAAAGCTTCAGAACATGAAATTTTAACCTCCCACTATAGCAGAAAGGGTCTTTCTAGTAGTTGCACATCAAATCTAAACTGTCTGAAGTGTTTTTCCAAAGTTATCAACACTTTTATGTTTGGCGTTCCGAAACCCACATTATCTCAGGCTGAAAAGCGTTTTTACGCATTGTGCCATAACTTTTCAGGGAAGCTTCAGAACATGAAATTTTAACCTCCCACTATAGCAGAAAGGGTCTTTCTAGTAGGTGCACATCAAATCTAAGCTCTCTGAAGTGTTTTTCGAAAGTTATCAACACTTTTATGTTTGGCGTTCCGAAACCCACCTTATCTCAGGCTGAAAAGCGTTTTTGTGCATTGTGCCATAACTTTTCCGGAAAGCTTCAGAACATGAAATTTTAACCTCCCACTATAGCAGAAAGGGTCTTTCTAGTAGTTGCACATCAAATCTAAACTGTCTGAAGTGTTTTTCCAAAGTTATTAACACTTTTATGTTTGGCGTTCCGAAACCCACCTTATCTCAGGCTGAAAAGCGTTTTTGTGCATTGTGCCATAACTTTTCAGGGAAGCTTCAGAACATGAAATTTTAACCTCCCACTATAGCAGAAAGGGTCTTTCTAGTAGTTGCACATCAAATCTAAACTGTCTGAAGTGTTTTTCCAAAGTTATCAACACTTTTATGTTTGGCGTTCCGAAACCCACCTTATCTCAGGCTGAAAAGCGTTTTTGTGCATTGTGCCATAACTTTTCAGGGAAGCTTCAGAACATGAAATTTTAACCTCCCACTATAGCAGAAAGGGTCTTTCTAGTAGTTGCACATCAAATCTAAACTGTCTGAAGTGTTTTTCCAAAGTTATTAACACTTTTATGTTTGGCGTTCCGAAACCCACCTTATCTCAGGCTGAAAAGCGTTTTTGTGCATTGTGCCATAACTTTTCAGGGAAGCTTCAGAACATGAAATTTTAACCTCCCACTATAGCAGAAAGGGTCTTTCTAGTAGGTGCACATCAAATCTAAGCTGTCTGAAGTGTTTTTCGAAAGTTATCAACACTTTTATGTTTGGCGTTCCGAAACCCACCTTATCTCAGGCTGAAAAGCGTTTTTGTGCATTGTGCCATAACTTTTCAGGGAAGCTTCAGAACATGAAATTTTAACCTCCCACTATAGCAGAAAGGGTCTTTCTAGTAGTTGCACATCAAATCTAAGCTGTCTGAAGTGTTTTTCCAAAGTTATCAACACTTTTATGTTTGGCGTTCCGAAACCCACCTTATCTCAGGCTGAAAAGCGTTTTTGTGCATTGTGCCATAACTTTTCAGGAAAGCTTCAGAACATGAAATTTTAACCTCCCACTATAGCAGAAAGGGTCTTTCTAGTAGTTGCACATCAAATCTAAACTGTCTGAAGTGTTTTTCCAAAGTTATCAACACTTTTATGTTTGGCGTTCCGAAACCCACCTTATCTCAGGCTGAAAAGCGTTTTTACGCATTGTGCCATAACTTTTCAGGGAAGCTTCAGAACATGAAATTTTAACCTCCCACTATAGCAGAAAGGGTCTTTCTAGTAGGTGCACATCAAATCTAAGCTCTCTGAAGTGTTTTTCGAAAGTTATCAACACTTTTATGTTTGGCGTTCCGAAACCCACCTTATCTCAGGCTGAAAAGCGTTTTTGTGCATTGTGCCATAACTTTTCAGGAAAGCTTCAGAACATGAAATTTTAACCTCCCACTATAGCAGAAAGGGTCTTTCTAGTAGTTGCACATCAAATCTAAACTGTCTGAAGTGTTTTTCCAAAGTTATTAACACTTTTGTGTTTGGCGTTACGAAACCCACCTTATCTCAGGCTGAAAAGCGTTTTTGTGCATTGTGCCATAACTTTTCAGGGAAGCTTCAGAACATGAAATTTTAACCTCCCACTATAGCAGAAAGGGTCTTTCTAGTAGTTGCACATCAAATCTAAACTGTCTGAAGTGTTTTTCCAAAGTTATCAACACTTTTATGTTTGGCGTTCCGAAACCCACCTTATCTCAGGCTGAAAAGCGTTTTTACGCATTGTGCCATAACTTTTCAGGGAAGCTTCAGAACATGAAATTTTAACCTCCCACTATAGCAGAAAGGGTCTTTCTAGTAGGTGCACATCAAATCTAAGCTGTCTGAAGTGTTTTTCGAAAGTTATCAACACTTTTATGTTTGGCGTTCCGAAACCCACCTTATCTCAGGCTGAAAAGCGTTTTTGTGCATTGTGCCATAACTTTTCAGGGAAGCTTCAGAACATGAAATTTTAACCTCCCACTATAGCAGAAAGGGTCTTTCTAGTAGTTGCACATCAAATCTAAACTGTCTGAAGTGTTTTTCCAAAGTTATTAACACTTTTATGTTTGGCGTTCCGAAACCCACCTTATCTCAGGCTGAAAAGCGTTTTTGTGCATTGTGCCATAACTTTTCAGGGAAGCTTCAGAACATGAAATTTTAACCTCCCACTATAGCAGAAAGGGTCTTTCTAGTAGTTGCACATCAAATCTAAGCTGTCTGAAGTGTTTTTCAAAAGTTATCAACACTTTTATGTTTGGCGTTCCGAAACCCACCTTATCTCAGGCTGAAAAGCGTTTTTGTGCATTGTGCCATAACTTTTCAGGAAAGCTTCAGAACATGAAATTTTAACCTCCCACTATAGCAGAAAGGGTCTTTCTAGTAGTTGCACATCAAATCTAAACTGTCTGAAGTGTTTTTCCAAAGTTATCAACACTTTTATGTTTGGCGTTCCGAAACCCACCTTATCTCAGGCTGAAAAGCGTTTTTACGCATTGTGCCATAACTTTTCAGGGAAGCTTCAGAACATGAAATTTTAACCTCCCACTATAGCAGAAAGGGTCTTTCTAGTAGGTGCACATCAAATCTAAGCTGTCTGAAGTGTTTTTCGAAAGTTATCAACACTTTTATGTTTGGCGTTCCGAAACCCACCTTATCTCAGGCTGAAAAGCGTTTTTGTGCATTGTGCCATAACTTTTCAGGGAAGCTTCAGAACATGAAATTTTAACCTCCCACTATAGCAGAAAGGGTCTTTCTAGTAGTTGCACATCAAATCTAAACTGTCTGAAGTGTTTTTCCAAAGTTATTAACACTTTTATGTTTGGCGTTCCGAAACCCACCTTATCTCAGGCTGAAAAGCGTTTTTGTGCATTGTGCCATAACTTTTCAGGGAAGCTTCAGAACATGAAATTTTAACCTCCCACTATAGCAGAAAGGGTCTTTCTAGTAGTTGCACATCAAATCTAAACTGTCTGAAGTGTTTTTCCAAAGTTATCAACACTTTTATGTTTTGCGTTCCGAAACCCACCTTATCTCAGGCTGAAAAGCGTTTTTACGCATTGTGCCATAACTTTTCAGGGAAGCTTCAGAACATGAAATTTTAACCTCCCACTATAGCAGAAAGGGTCTTTCTAGTAGGTGCACATCAAATCTAAGCTGTCTGAAGTGTTTTTCGAAAGTTATCAACACTTTTATGTTTGGCGTTCCGAAACCCACCTTATCTCAGGCTGAAAAGCGTTTTTGTGCATTGTGCCATAACTTTTCAGGGAAGCTTCAGAACATGAAATTTTAACCTCCCACTATAGCAGAAAGGGTCTTTCTAGTAGTTGCACATCAAATCTAAGCTGTCTGAAGTGTTTTTCCAAAGTTATCAACACTTTTATGTTTGGCGTTCCGAAACCCACCTTATCTCAGGCTGAAAAGCGTTTTTGTGCATTGTGCCATAACTTTTCAGGAAAGCTTCAGAACATGAAATTTTAACCTCCCACTATAGCAGAAAGGGTCTTTCTAGTAGTTGCACATCAAATCTAAACTGTCTGAAGTGTTTTTCCAAAGTTATCAACACTTTTATGTTTGGCGTTCCGAAACCCACCTTATCTCAGGCTGAAAAGCGTTTTTACGCATTGTGCCATAACTTTTCAGGGAAGCTTCAGAACATGAAATTTTAACCTCCCACTATAGCAGAAAGGGTCTTTCTAGTAGGTGCACATCAAATCTAAGCTCTCTGAAGTGTTTTTCGAAAGTTATCAACACTTTTATGTTTGGCGTTCCGAAACCCACCTTATCTCAGGCTGAAAAGCGTTTTTGTGCATTGTGCCATAACTTTTCAGGAAAGCTTCAGAACATGAAATTTTAACCTCCCACTATAGCAGAAAGGGTCTTTCTAGTAGGTGCACATCAAATCTAAGCTCTCTGAAGTGTTTTTCGAAAGTTATCAACACTTTTATGTTTGGCGTTCCGAAACCCACCTTATCTCAGGCTGAAAAGCGTTTTTGTGCATTGTGCCATAACTTTTCAGGAAAGCTTCAGAACATGAAATTTTAACCTCCCACTATAGCAGAAAGGGTCTTTCTAGTAGTTGCACATCAAATCTAAACTGTCTGAAGTGTTTTTCCAAAGTTATTAACACTTTTGTGTTTGGCGTTCCGAAACCCACCTTATCTCAGGCTGAAAAGCGTTTTTGTGCATTGTGCCATAACTTTTCAGGGAAGCTTCAGAACATGAAATTTTAACCTCCCACTATAGCAGAAAGGGTCTTTCTAGTAGTTGCACATCAAATCTAAACTGTCTGAAGTGTTTTTCCAAAGTTATCAACACTTTTATGTTTGGCGTTCCGAAACCCACCTTATCTCAGGCTGAAAAGCGTTTTTACGCATTGTGCCATAACTTTTCAGGGAAGCTTCAGAACATGAAATTTTAACCTCCCACTATAGCAGAAAGGGTCTTTCTAGTAGGTGCACATCAAATCTAAGCTGTCTGAAGTGTTTTTCGAAAGTTATCAACACTTTTATGTTTGGCGTTCCGAAACCCACCTTATCTCAGGCTGAAAAGCGTTTTTGTGCATTGTGCCATAACTTTTCAGGGAAGCTTCAGAACATGAAATTTTAACCTCCCACTATAGCAGAAAGGGTCTTTCTAGTAGTTGCACATCAAATCTAAACTGTCTGAAGTGTTTTTCCAAAGTTATTAACACTTTTATGTTTGGCGTTCCGAAACCCACCTTATCTCAGGCTGAAAAGCGTTTTTGTGCATTGTGCCATAACTTTTCAGGGAAGCTTCAGAACATGAAATTTTAACCTCCCACTATAGCAGAAAGGGTCTTTCTAGTAGTTGCACATCAAATCTAAACTGTCTGAAGTGTTTTTCCAAAGTTATCAACACTTTTATGTTTTGCGTTCCGAAACCCACCTTATCTCAGGCTGAAAAGCGTTTTTACGCATTGTGCCATAACTTTTCAGGGAAGCTTCAGAACATGAAATTTTAACCTCCCACTATAGCAGAAAGGGTCTTTCTAGTAGGTGCACATCAAATCTAAGCTGTCTGAAGTGTTTTTCGAAAGTTATCAACACTTTTATGTTTGGCGTTCCGAAACCCACCTTATCTCAGGCTGAAAAGCGTTTTTGTGCATTGTGCCATAACTTTTCAGGAAAGCTTCAGAACATGAAATTTTAACCTCCCACTATAGCAGAAAGGGTCTTTCTAGTAGTTGCACATCAAATCTAAACTGTCTGAAGTGTTTTTCCAAAGTTATCAACACTTTTATGTTTGGCGTTCCGAAACCCACCTTATCTCAGGCTGAAAAGCGTTTTTACGCATTGTGCCATAACTTTTCAGGGAAGCTTCAGAACATGAAATTTTAACCTCCCACTATAGCAGAAAGGGTCTTTCTAGTAGGTGCACATCAAATCTAAGCTCTCTGAAGTGTTTTTCGAAAGTTATCAACACTTTTATGTTTGGCGTTCCGAAACCCACCTTATCTCAGGCTGAAAAGCGTTTTTGTGCATTGTGCCATAACTTTTCAGGAAAGCTTCAGAACATGAAATTTTAACCTCCCACTATAGCAGAAAGGGTCTTTCTAGTAGTTGCACATCAAATCTAAACTGTCTGAAGTGTTTTTCCAAAGTTATTAACACTTTTGTGTTTGGCGTTCCGAAACCCACCTTATCTCAGGCTGAAAAGCGTTTTTGTGCATTGTGCCATAACTTTTCAGGGAAGCTTCAGAACATGAAATTTTAACCTCCCACTATAGCAGAAAGGGTCTTTCTAGTAGTTGCACATCAAATCTAAACTGTCTGAAGTGTTTTTCCAAAGTTATCAACACTTTTATGTTTGGCGTTCCGAAACCCACCTTATCTCAGGCTGAAAAGCGTTTTTACGCATTGTGCCATAACTTTTCAGGGAAGCTTCAGAACATGAAATTTTAACCTCCCACTATAGCAGAAAGGGTCTTTCTAGTAGGTGCACATCAAATCTAAGCTGTCTGAAGTGTTTTTCGAAAGTTATCAACACTTTTATGTTTGGCGTTCCGAAACCCACCTTATCTCAGGCTGAAAAGCGTTTTTGTGCATTGTGCCATAACTTTTCAGGGAAGCTTCAGAACATGAAATTTTAACCTCCCACTATAGCAGAAAGGGTCTTTCTAGTAGTTGCACATCAAATCTAAACTGTCTGAAGTGTTTTTCCAAAGTTATTAACACTTTTATGTTTGGCGTTCCGAAACCCACCTTATCTCAGGCTGAAAAGCGTTTTTGTGCATTGTGCCATAACTTTTCAGGGAAGCTTCAGAACATGAAATTTTAACCTCCCACTATAGCAGAAAGGGTCTTTCTAGTAGTTGCACATCAAATCTAAACTGTCTGAAGTGTTTTTCCAAAGTTATTAACACTTTTATGTTTGGCGTTCCGAAACCCACCTTATCTCAGGCTGAAAAGCGTTTTTGTGCATTGTGCCATAACTTTTCAGGGAAGCTTCAGAACATGAAATTTTAACCTCCCACTATAGCAGAAAGGGTCTTTCTAGTAGGTGCACATCAAATCTAAGCTCTCTGAAGTGTTTTTCGAAAGTTATCAACACTTTTATGTTTGGCGTTCCGAAACCCACCTTATCTCAGGCTGAAAAGCGTTTTTGTGCATTGTGCCATAACTTTTCAGGAAAGCTTCAGAACATGAAATTTTAACCTCCCACTATAGCAGAAAGGGTCTTTCTAGTAGTTGCACATCAAATCTAAACTGTCTGAAGTGTTTTTCCAAAGTTATTAACACTTTTGTGTTTGGCGTTCCGAAACCCACCTTATCTCAGGCTGAAAAGCGTTTTTGTGCATTGTGCCATAACTTTTCAGGGAAGCTTCAGAACATGAAATTTTAACCTCCCACTATAGCAGAAAGGGTCTTTCTAGTAGTTGCACATCAAATCTAAACTGTCTGAAGTGTTTTTCCAAAGTTATTAACACTTTTATGTTTGGCGTTCCGAAACCCACCTTATCTCAGGCTGAAAAGCGTTTTTGTGCATTGTGCCATAACTTTTCAGGGAAGCTTCAGAACATGAAATTTTAACCTCCCACTATAGCAGAAAGGGTCTTTCTAGTAGGTGCACATCAAATCTAAACTGTCTGAAGTGTTTTTCCAAAGTTATTAACACTTTTATGTTTGGCGTTCCGAAACCCACCTTATCTCAGGCTGAAAAGCGTTTTTGTGCATTGTGCCATAACTTTTCAGGGAAGCTTCAGAACATGAAATTTTAACCTCCCACTATAGCAGAAAGGGTCTTTCTAGTAGTTGCACATCAAATCTAAACTGTCTGAAGTGTTTTTCCAAAGTTATCAACACTTTTATGTTTGGCGTTCCGAAACCCACCTTATCTCAGGCTGAAAAGCGTTTTTGTGCATTGTGCCATAACTTTTCAGGGAAGCTTCAGAACATGAAATTTTAACCTCCCACTATAGCAGAAAGGGTCTTTCTAGTAGTTGCACATCAAATCTAAGCTGTCTGAAGTGTTTTTCAAAAGTTATCAACACTTTTATGTTTGGCGTTCCGAAACCCACCTTATCTCAGGCTGAAAAGCGTTTTTGTGCATTGTGCCATAACTTTTCAGGAAAGCTTCAGAACATGAAATTTTAACCTCCCACTATAGCAGAAAGGGTCTTTCTAGTAGTTGCACATCAAATCTAAACTGTCTGAAGTGTTTTTCCAAAGTTATCAACACTTTTATGTTTGGCGTTCCGAAACCCACCTTATCTCAGGCTGAAAAGCGTTTTTACGCATTGTGCCATAACTTTTCAGGGAAGCTTCAGAACATGAAATTTTAACCTCCCACTATAGCAGAAAGGGTCTTTCTAGTAGGTGCACATCAAATCTAAGCTGTCTGAAGTGTTTTTCGAAAGTTATCAACACTTTTATGTTTGGCGTTCCGAAACCCACCTTATCTCAGGCTGAAAAGCGTTTTTGTGCATTGTGCCATAACTTTTCAGGGAAGCTTCAGAACATGAAATTTTAACCTCCCACTATAGCAGAAAGGGTCTTTCTAGTAGTTGCACATCAAATCTAAACTGTCTGAAGTGTTTTTCCAAAGTTATTAACACTTTTATGTTTGGCGTTCCGAAACCCACCTTATCTCAGGCTGAAAAGCGTTTTTGTGCATTGTGCCATAACTTTTCAGGGAAGCTTCAGAACATGAAATTTTAACCTCCCACTATAGCAGAAAGGGTCTTTCTAGTAGTTGCACATCAAATCTAAACTGTCTGAAGTGTTTTTCCAAAGTTATCAACACTTTTATGTTTGGCGTTCCGAAACCCACCTTATCTCAGGCTGAAAAGCGTTTTTGTGCATTGTGCCATAACTTTTCAGGGAAGCTTCAGAACATGAAATTTTAACCTCCCACTATAGCAGAAAGGGTCTTTCTAGTAGTTGCACATCAAATCTAAGCTGTCTGAAGTGTTTTTCAAAAGTTATCAACACTTTTATGTTTGGCGTTCCGAAACCCACCTTATCTCAGGCTGAAAAGCGTTTTTGTGCATTGTGCCATAACTTTTCAGGAAAGCTTCAGAACATGAAATTTTAACCTCCCACTATAGCAGAAAGGGTCTTTCTAGTAGTTGCACATCAAATCTAAACTGTCTGAAGTGTTTTTCCAAAGTTATCAACACTTTTATGTTTGGCGTTCCGAAACCCACCTTATCTCAGGCTGAAAAGCGTTTTTACGCATTGTGCCATAACTTTTCAGGGAAGCTTCAGAACATGAAATTTTAACCTCCCACTATAGCAGAAAGGGTCTTTCTAGTAGGTGCACATCAAATCTAAGCTTTCTGAAGTGTTTTTCGAAAGTTATCAACACTTTTATGTTTGGCGTTCCGAAACCCACCTTATCTCAGGCTGAAAAGCGTTTTTGTGCATTGTGCCATAACTTTTCAGGAAAGCTTCAGAACATGAAATTTTAACCTCCCACTATAGCAGAAAGGGTCTTTCTAGTAGTTGCACATCAAATCTAAACTGTCTGAAGTGTTTTTCCAAAGTTATTAACACTTTTATGTTTGGCGTTCCGAAACCCACCTTATCTCAGGCTGAAAAGCGTTTTTGTGCATTGTGCCATAACTTTTCAGGGAAGCTTCAGAACATGAAATTTTAACCTCCCACTATAGCAGAAAGGGTCTTTCTAGTAGTTGCACATCAAATCTAAACTGTCTGAAGTGTTTTTCCAAAGTTATCAACACTTTTATGTTTGGCGTTCCGAAACCCACCTTATCTCAGGCTGAAAAGCGTTTTTGTGCATTGTGCCATAACTTTTCAGGGAAGCTTCAGAACATGAAATTTTAACCTCCCACTATAGCAGAAAGGGTCTTTCTAGTAGTTGCACATCAAATCTAAACTGTCTGAAGTGTTTTTCCAAAGTTATTAACACTTTTATGTTTGGCGTTCCGAAACCCACCTTATCTCAGGCTGAAAAGCGTTTTTGTGCATTGTGCCATAACTTTTCAGGGAAGCTTCAGAACATGAAATTTTAACCTCCCACTATAGCAGAAAGGGTCTTTCTAGTAGTTGCACATCAAATCTAAACTGTCTGAAGTGTTTTTCCAAAGTTATCAACACTTTTATGTTTGGCGTTCCGAAACCCACCTTATCTCAGGCTGAAAAGCGTTTTTACGCATTGTGCCATAACTTTTCAGGGAAGCTTCAGAACATGAAATTTTAACCTCCCACTATAGCAGAAAGGGTCTTTCTAGTAGGTGCACATCAAATCTAAGCTGTCTGAAGTGTTTTTCGAAAGTTATCAACACTTTTATGTTTGGCGTTCCGAAACCCACCTTATCTCAGGCTGAAAAGCGTTTTTGTGCATTGTGCCATAACTTTTCAGGGAAGCTTCAGAACATGAAATTTTAACCTCCCACTATAGCAGAAAGGGTCTTTCTAGTAGTTGCACATCAAATCTAAACTGTCTGAAGTGTTTTTCCAAAGTTATTAACACTTTTATGTTTGGCGTTCCGAAACCCACCTTATCTCAGGCTGAAAAGCGTTTTTGTGCATTGTGCCATAACTTTTCAGGGAAGCTTCAGAACATGAAATTTTAACCTCCCACTATAGCAGAAAGGGTCTTTCTAGTAGTTGCACATCAAATCTAAACTGTCTGAAGTGTTTTTCCAAAGTTATCAACACTTTTATGTTTTGCGTTCCGAAACCCACCTTATCTCAGGCTGAAAAGCGTTTTTACGCATTGTGCCATAACTTTTCAGGGAAGCTTCAGAACATGAAATTTTAACCTCCCACTATAGCAGAAAGGGTCTTTCTAGTAGGTGCACATCAAATCTAAGCTGTCTGAAGTGTTTTTCGAAAGTTATCAACACTTTTATGTTTGGCGTTCCGAAACCCACCTTATCTCAGGCTGAAAAGCGTTTTTGTGCATTGTGCCATAACTTTTCAGGGAAGCTTCAGAACATGAAATTTTAACCTCCCACTATAGCAGAAAGGGTCTTTCTAGTAGTTGCACATCAAATCTAAGCTGTCTGAAGTGTTTTTCCAAAGTTATCAACACTTTTATGTTTGGCGTTCCGAAACCCACCTCATCTCAGGCTGAAAAGCGTTTTTGTGCATTGTGCCATAACTTTTCAGGAAAGCTTCAGAACATGAAATTTTAACCTCCCACTATAGCAGAAAGGGTCTTTCTAGTAGTTGCACATCAAATCTAAACTGTCTGAAGTGTTTTTCCAAAGTTATCAACACTTTTATGTTTGGCGTTCCGAAACCCACCTTATCTCAGGCTGAAAAGCGTTTTTACGCACTGTGCCATAACTTTTCAGGGAAGCTTCAGAACATGAAATTTTAACCTCCCACTATAGCAGAAAGGGTCTTTCTAGTAGGTGCACATCAAATCTAAGCTCTCTGAAGTGTTTTTCGAAAGTTATCAACACTTTTATGTTTGGCGTTCCGAAACCCACCTTATCTCAGGCTGAAAAGCGTTTTTGTGCATTGTGCCATAACTTTTCAGGAAAGCTTCAGAACATGAAATTTTAACCTCCCACTATAGCAGAAAGGGTCTTTCTAGTAGTTGCACATCAAATCTAAACTGTCTGAAGTGTTTTTCCAAAGTTATTAACACTTTTGTGTTTGGCGTTCCGAAACCCACCTTATCTCAGGCTGAAAAGCGTTTTTGTGCATTGTGCCATAACTTTTCAGGGAAGCTTCAGAACATGAAATTTTAACCTCCCACTATAGCAGAAAGGGTCTTTCTAGTAGTTGCACATCAAATCTAAACTGTCTGAAGTGTTTTTCCAAAGTTATCAACACTTTTATGTTTGGCGTTCCGAAACCCACCTTATCTCAGGCTGAAAAGCGTTTTTACGCATTGTGCCATAACTTTTCAGGGAAGCTTCAGAACATGAAATTTTAACCTCCCACTATAGCAGAAAGGGTCTTTCTAGTAGGTGCACATCAAATCTAAGCTGTCTGAAGTGTTTTTCGAAAGTTATCAACACTTTTATGTTTGGCGTTCCGAAACCCACCTTATCTCAGGCTGAAAAGCGTTTTTGTGCATTGTGCCATAACTTTTCAGGGAAGCTTCAGAACATGAAATTTTAACCTCCCACTATAGCAGAAAGGGTCTTTCTAGTAGTTGCACATCAAATCTAAACTGTCTGAAGTGTTTTTCCAAAGTTATTAACACTTTTATGTTTGGCGTTCCGAAACCCACCTTATCTCAGGCTGTAAAGCGTTTTTGTGCATTGTGCCATAACTTTTCAGGGAAGCTTCAGAACATGAAATTTTAACCTCCCACTATAGCAGAAAGGGTCTTTCTAGTAGGTGCACATCAAATCTAAACTGTCTGAAGTGTTTTTCCAAAGTTATTAACACTTTTATGTTTGGCGTTCCGAAACCCACCTTATCTCAGGCTGAAAAGCGTTTTTGTGCATTGTGCCATAACTTTTCAGGGAAGCTTCAGAACATGAAATTTTAACCTCCCACTATAGCAGAAAGGGTCTTTCTAGTAGTTGCACATCAAATCTAAACTGTCTGAAGTGTTTTTCCAAAGTTATCAACACTTTTATGTTTGGCGTTCCGAAACCCACCTTATCTCAGGCTGAAAAGCGTTTTTGTGCATTGTGCCATAACTTTTCAGGGAAGCTTCAGAACATGAAATTTTAACCTCCCACTATAGCAGAAAGGGTCTTTCTAGTAGTTGCACATCAGATCTAAGCTGTCTGAAGTGTTTTTCAAAAGTTATCAACACTTTTATGTTTGGCGTTCCGAAACCCACCTTATCTCAGGCTGAAAAGCGTTTTTGTGCATTGTGCCATAACTTTTCAGGAAAGCTTCAGAACATGAAATTTTAACCTCCCACTATAGCAGAAAGGGTCTTTCTAGTAGTTGCACATCAAATCTAAGCTGTCTGAAGTGTTTTTCCAAAGTTATCAACACTTTTATGTTTGGCGTTCCGAAACCCACCTTATCTCAGGCTGAAAAGCGTTTTTACGCATTGTGCCATAACTTTTCAGGGAAGCTTCAGAACATGAAATTTTAACCTCCCACTATAGCAGAAAGGGTCTTTCTAGTAGGTGCACATCAAATCTAAACTGTCTGAAGTGTTTTTCCAAAGTTATTAACACTTTTATGTTTGGCGTTCCGAAACCCACCTTATCTCAGGTTGAAAAGCGTTTTTGTGCATTGTGCCATAACTTTTCAGGGAAGCTTCAGAACATGAAATTTTAACCTCCCACTATAGCAGAAAGGGTCTTTCTAGTAGTTGCACATCAAATCTAAACTGTCTGAAGTGTTTTTCCAAAGTTATCAACACTTTTATGTTTGGCGTTCCGAAACCCACCTTATCTCAGGCTGAAAAGCGTTTTTGTGCATTGTGCCATAACTTTTCAGGGAAGCTTCAGAACATGAAATTTTAACCTCCCACTATAGCAGAAAGGGTCTTTCTAGTAGTTGCACATCAGATCTAAGCTGTCTGAAGTGTTTTTCAAAAGTTATCAACACTTTTATGTTTGGCGTTCCGAAACCCACCTTATCTCAGGCTGAAAAGCGTTTTTGTGCATTGTGCCATAACTTTTCAGGAAAGCTTCAGAACATGAAATTTTAACCTCCCACTATAGCAGAAAGGGTCTTTCTAGTAGTTGCACATCAAATCTAAACTGTCTGAAGTGTTTTTCCAAAGTTATCAACACTTTTATGTTTGGCGTTCCGAAACCCACCTTATCTCAGGCTGAAAAGCGTTTTTACGCATTGTGCCATAACTTTTCAGGGAAGCTTCAGAACATGAAATTTTAACCTCCCACTATAGCAGAAAGGGTCTTTCTAGTAGGTGCACATCAAATCTAAGCTCTCTGAAGTGTTTTTCGAAAGTTATCAACACTTTTATGTTTGGCGTTCCGAAACCCACCTTATCTCAGGCTGAAAAGCGTTTTTGTGCATTGTGCCATAACTTTTCAGGAAAGCTTCAGAACATGAAATTTTAACCTCCCACTATAGCAGAAAGGGTCTTTCTAGTAGTTGCACATCAAATCTAAACTGTCTGAAGTGTTTTTCCAAAGTTATCAACACTTTTATGTTTGGCGTTCCGAAACCCACCTTATCTCAGGCTGAAAAGCGTTTTTACGCATTGTGCCATAACTTTTCAGGGAAGCTTCAGAACATGAAATTTTAACCTCCCACTATAGCAGAAAGGGTCTTTCTAGTAGGTGCACATCAAATCTAAGCTGTCTGAAGTGTTTTTCGAAAGTTATCAACACTTTTATGTTTGGCGTTCCGAAACCCACCTTATCTCAGGCTGAAAAGCGTTTTTGTGCATTGTGCCATAACTTTTCAGGAAAGCTTCAGAACATGAAATTTTAACCTCCCACTATAGCAGAAAGGGTCTTTCTAGTAGTTGCACATCAAATCTAAACTGTCTGAAGTGTTTTTCCAAAGTTATTAACACTTTTATGTTTGGCGTTCCGAAACCCACCTTATCTCAGGCTGAAAAGCGTTTTTGTGCATTGTGCCATAACTTTTCAGGAAAGCTTCAGAACATGAAATTTTAACCTCCCACTATAGCAGAAAGGGTCTTTCTAGTAGGTGCACATCAAATCTAAGCTCTCTGAAGTGTTTTTCCAAAGTTATCAACACTTTTATGTTTGGCGTTCCGAAAGCCACCTTATCTCAGGCTGAAAAGCGTTTTTGTGCATTGTGCCATAACTTTTCAGGAAAGCTTCAGAACATGAAATTTTAACCTCCCACTATAGCAGAAAGGGTCTTTCTAGTAGTTGCACATCAAATCTAAACTGTCTGAAGTGTTTTTCCAAAGTTATTAACACTTTTATGTTTGGCGTTCCGAAACCCACCTTATCTCAGGCTGAAAAGCGTTTTTGTGCATTGTGCCATAACTTTTCAGGGAAGCTTCAGAACATGAAATTTTAACCTCCCACTATAGCAGAAAGGGTCTTTCTAGTAGTTGCACATCAAATCTAAACTGTCTGAAGTGTTTTTCCAAAGTTATTAACACTTTTATGTTTGGCGTTCCGAAACCCACCTTATCTCAGGCTGAAAAGCGTTTTTGTGCATTGTGCCATAACTTTTCAGGGAAGCTTCAGAACATGAAATTTTAACCTCCCACTATAGCAGAAAGGGTCTTTCTAGTAGGTGCACATCAAATCTAAGCTGTCTGAAGTGTTTTTCGAAAGTTATCAACACTTTTATGTTTGGCGTTCCGAAACCCACCTTATCTCAGGCTGAAAAGCGTTTTTGTGCATTGTGCCATAACTTTTCAGGGAAGCTTCAGAACATGAAATTATAACCTCCCACTATAGCAGAAAGGGTCTTTCTAGTAGTTGCACATCAAATCTAAGCTGTCTGAAGTGTTTTTCAAAAGTTATCAACACTTTTATGTTTGGCGTTCCGAAACCCACCTTATCTCAGGCTGAAAAGCGTTTTTGTGCATTGTGCCATAACTTTTCAGGGAAGCTTCAGAACATGAAATTTTAACCTCCCACTATAGCAGAAAGGGTCTTTCTAGTAGTTGCACATCAAATCTAAACTGTCTGAAGTGTTTTTCCAAAGTTATTAACACTTTTATGTTTGGCGTTCCGAAACCCACCTTATCTCAGGCTGAAAAGCGTTTTTGTGCATTGTGCCATAACTTTTCAGGGAAGCTTCAGAACATGAAATTTTAACCTCCCACTATAGCAGAAAGGGTCTTTCTAGTAGGTGCACATCAAATCTAAGCTGTCTGAAGTGTTTTTCGAAAGTTATCAACACTTTTATGTTTGGCGTTCCGAAACCCACCTTATCTCAGGCTGAAAAGCGTTTTTGTGCATTGTGCCATAACTTTTCAGGGAAGCTTCAGAACATGAAATTATAACCTCCCACTATAGCAGAAAGGGTCTTTCTAGTAGTTGCACATCAAATCTAAGCTGTCTGAAGTGTTTTTCAAAAGTTATCAACACTTTTATGTTTGGCGTTCCGAAACCCACCTTATCTCAGGCTGAAAAGCGTTTTTACGCATTGTGCCATAACTTTTCAGGGAAGCTTCAGAACATGAAATTTTAACCTCCCACTATAGCAGAAAGGGTCTTTCTAGTAGGTGCACATCAAATCTAAGCTGTCTGAAGTGTTTTTCGAAAGTTATCAACACTTTTATGTTTGGCGTTCCGAAACCCACCTTATCTCAGGCTGAAAAGCGTTTTTGTGCATTGTGCCATAACTTTTCAGGAAAGCTTCAGAACATGAAATTTTAACCTCCCACTATAGCAGAAAGGGTCTTTCTAGTAGTTGCACATCAAATCTAAACTGTCTGAAGTGTTTTTCCAAAGTTATTAACACTTTTATGTTTGGCGTTCCGAAACCCACCTTATCTCAGGCTGAAAAGCGTTTTTGTGCATTGTGCCATAACTTTTCAGGAAAGCTTCAGAACATGAAATTTTAACCTCCCACTATAGCAGAAAGGGTCTTTCTAGTAGGTGCACATCAAATCTAAGCTCTCTGAAGTGTTTTTCCAAAGTTATCAACACTTTTATGTTTGGCGTTCCGAAAGCCACCTTATCTCAGGCTGAAAAGCGTTTTTGTGCATTGTGCCATAACTTTTCAGGAAAGCTTCAGAACATGAAATTTTAACCTCCCACTATAGCAGAAAGGGTCTTTCCAGTAGTTGCACATCAAATCTAAACTGTCTGAAGTGTTTTTCCAAAGTTATTAACACTTTTATGTTTGGCGTTCCGAAACCCACCTTATCTCAGGCTGAAAAGCGTTTTTGTGCATTGTGCCATAACTTTTCAGGGAAGCTTCAGAACATGAAATTTTAACCTCCCACTATAGCAGAAAGGGTCTTTCTAGTAGTTGCACATCAAATCTAAACTGTCTGAAGTGTTTTTCCAAAGTTATTAACACTTTTATGTTTGGCGTTCCGAAACCCACCTTATCTCAGGCTGAAAAGCGTTCTTGTGCATTGTGCCATAACTTTTCAGGGAAGCTTCAGAACATGAAATTTTAACCTCCCACTATAGCAGAAAGGGTCTTTCTAGTAGGTGCACATCAAATCTAAGCTGTCTGAAGTGTTTTTCGAAAGTTATCAACACTTTTATGTTTGGCGTTCCGAAACCCACCTTATCTCAGGCTGAAAAGCGTTTTTGTGCATTGTGCCATAACTTTTCAGGGAAGCTTCAGAACATGAAATTATAACCTCCCACTATAGCAGAAAGGGTCTTTCTAGTAGTTGCACATCAAATCTAAGCTGTCTGAAGTGTTTTTCAAAAGTTATCAACACTTTTATGTTTGGCGTTCCGAAACCCACCTTATCTCAGGCTGAAAAGCGTTTTTGTGCATTGTGCCATAACTTTTCAGGAAAGCTTCAGAACATGAAATTTTAACCTCCCACTATAGCAGAAAGGGTCTTTCTAGTAGTTGCACATCAAATCTAAACTGTCTGAAGTGTTTTTCCAAAGTTATCAACACTTTTATGTTTGGCGTTCCGAAACCCACCTTATCTCAGGCTGAAAAGCGTTTTTGTGCATTGTGCCATAACTTTTCAGGGAAGCTTCAGAACATGAAAGTTTAACCTCCCACTATAGCAGAAAGGGTCTTTCTAGTAGGTGCACATCAAATCTAAACTGTCTGAAGTGTTTTTCCAAAGTTATTAACACTTTTATGTTTGGCGTTCCGAAACCCACCTTATCTCAGGCTGAAAAGCGTTTTTGTGCATTGTGCCATAACTTTTCAGGGAAGCTTCAGAACATGAAATTTTAACCTCCCACTATAGCAGAAAGGGTCTTTCTAGTAGTTGCACATCAAATCTAAACGGTCTGAAGTGTTTTTCCAAAGTTATCAACACTTTTATGTTTTGCGTTCCGAAACCCACCTTATCTCAGGCTGAAAAGCGTTTTTACGCATTGTGCCATAACTTTTCAGGGAAGCTTCAGAACATGAAATTTTAACCTCCCACTATAGCAGAAAGGGTCTTTCTAGTAGGTGCACATCAAATCTAAGCTGTCTGAAGTGTTTTTCGAAAGTTATCAACACTTTTATGTTTGGCGTTCCGAAACCCACCTTATCTCAGGCTGAAAAGCGTTTTTGTGCATTGTGCCATAACTTTTCAGGAAAGCTTCAGAACATGAAATTTTAACCTCCCACTATAGCAGAAAGGGTCTTTCTAGTAGTTGCACATCAAATCTAAACTGTCTGAAGTGTTTTTCCAAAGTTATCAACACTTTTATGTTTGGCGTTCCGAAACCCACCTTATCTCAGGCTGAAAAGCGTTTTTACGCATTGTGCCATAACTTTTCAGGGAAGCTTCAGAACATGAAATTTTAACCTCCCACTATAGCAGAAAGGGTCTTTCTAGTAGGTGCACATCAAATCTAAGCTCTCTGAAGTGTTTTTCGAAAGTTATCAACACTTTTATGTTTGGCGTTCCGAAACCCACCTTATCTCAGGCTGAAAAGCGTTTTTGTGCATTGTGCCATAACTTTTCAGGAAAGCTTCAGAACATGAAATTTTAACCTCCCACTATAGCAGAAAGGGTCTTTCTAGTAGTTGCACATCAAATCTAAACTGTCTGAAGTGTTTTTCCAAAGTTATTAACACTTTTATGTTTGGCGTTCCGAAACCCACCTTATCTCAGGCTGAAAAGCGTTTTTGTGCATTGTGCCATAACTTTTCAGGGAAGCTTCAGAACATGAAATTTTAACCTCCCACTATAGCAGAAAGGGTCTTTCTAGTAGTTGCACATCAAATCTAAACTGTCTGAAGTGTTTTTCCAAAGTTATCAACACTTTTATGTTTGGCGTTCCGAAACCCACCTTATCTCAGGCTGAAAAGCGTATTTGTGCATTGTGCCATAACTTTTCAGGGAAGCTTCAGAACATGAAATTTTAACCTCCCACTATAGCAGAAAGGGTCTTTCTAGTAGTTGCACATCAAATCTAAACTGTCTGAAGTGTTTTTCCAAAGTTATTAACACTTTTATGTTTGGCGTTCCGAAACCCACCTTATCTCAGGCTGAAAAGCGTTTTTGTGCATTGTGCCATAACTTTTCAGGGAAGCTTCAGAACATGAAATTTTAACCTCCCACTATAGCAGAAAGGGTCTTTCTAGTAGTTGCACATCAAATCTAAACTGTCTGAAGTGTTTTTCCAAAGTTATCAACACTTTTATGTTTGGCGTTCCGAAACCCACCTTATCTCAGGCTGAAAAGCGTTTTTACGCATTGTGCCATAACTTTTCAGGGAAGCTTCAGAACATGAAATTTTAACCTCCCACTACAGCAGAAAGGGTCTTTCTAGTAGGTGCACATCAAATCTAAGCTGTCTGAAGTGTTTTTCGAAAGTTATCAACACTTTTATGTTTGGCGTTCCGAAACCCACCTTATCTCAGGCTGAAAAGCGTTTTTGTGCATTGTGCCATAACTTTTCAGGGAAGCTTCAGAACATGAAATTTTAACCTCCCACTATAGCAGAAAGGGTCTTTCTAGTAGTTGCACATCAAATCTAAGCTGTCTGAAGTGTTTTTCAAAAGTTATCAACACTTTTATGTTTGGCGTTCCGAAACCCACCTTATCTCAGGCTGAAAAGCGTTTTTGTGCATTGTGCCATAACTTTTCAGGAAAGCTTCAGAACATGAAATTTTAACCTCCCACTATAGCAGAAAGGGTCTTTCTAGTAGGTGCACATCAAATCTAAGCTCTCTGAAGTGTTTTTCCAAAGTTATCAACACTTTTATGTTTGGCGTTCCGAAAGCCACCTTATCTCAGGCTGAAAAGCGTTTTTGTGCATTGTGCCATAACTTTTCAGGAAAGCTTCAGAACATGAAATTTTAACCTCCCACTATAGCAGAAAGGGTCTTTCTAGTAGTTGCACATCAAATCTAAACTGTCTGAAGTGTTTTTCCAAAGTTATTAACACTTTTATGTTTGGCGTTCCGAAACCCACCTTATCTCAGGCTGAAAAGCGTTTTTGTGCATTGTGCCATAACTTTTCAGGGAAGCTTCAGAACATGAAATTTTAACCTCCCACTATAGCAGAAAGGGTCTTTCTAGTAGTTGCACATCAAATCTAAACTGTCTGAAGTGTTTTTCCAAAGTTATTAACACTTTTATGTTTGGCGTTCCGAAACCCACCTTATCTCAGGCTGAAAAGCGTTTTTGTGCATTGTGCCATAACTTTTCAGGGAAGCTTCAGAACATGAAATTTTAACCTCCCACTATAGCAGAAAGGGTCTTTCTAGTAGGTGCACATCAAATCTAAGCTGTCTGAAGTGTTTTTCGAAAGTTATCAACACTTTTATGTTTGGCGTTCCGAAACCCACCTTATCTCAGGCTGAAAAGCGTTTTTGTGCATTGTGCCATAACTTTTCAGGGAAGCTTCAGAACATGAAATTTTAACCTCCCACTATAGCAGAAAGGGTCTTTCTAGTAGTTGCACATCAAATCTAAGCTGTCTGAAGTGTTTTTCAAAAGTTATCAACACTTTTATGTTTGGCGTTCCGAAACCCACCTTATCTCAGGCTGAAAAGCGTTTTTGTGCATTGTGCCATAACTTTTCAGGAAAGCTTCAGAACATGAAATTTTAACCTCCCACTATAGCAGAAAGGGTCTTTCTAGTAGTTGCACATCAAATCTAAACTGTCTGAAGTGTTTTTCCAAAGTTATCAACACTTTTATGTTTGGCGTTCCGAAACCCACCTTATCTCAGGCTGAAAAGCGTTTTTGTGCATTGTGCCATAACTTTTCAGGGAAGCTTCAGAACATGAAAGTTTAACCTCCCACTATAGCAGAAAGGGTCTTTCTAGTAGGTGCACATCAAATCTAAACTGTCTGAAGTGTTTTTCCAAAGTTATTAACACTTTTATGTTTGGCGTTCCGAAACCCACCTTATCTCAGGCTGAAAAGCGTTTTTGTGCATTGTGCCATAACTTTTCAGGGAAGCTTCAGAACATGAAATTTTAACCTCCCACTATAGCAGAAAGGGTCTTTCTAGTAGTTGCACATCAAATCTAAACTGTCTGAAGTGTTTTTCCAAAGTTATCAACACTTTTATGTTTTGCGTTCCGAAACCCACCTTATCTCAGGCTGAAAAGCGTTTTTACGCATTGTGCCATAACTTTTCAGGGAAGCTTCAGAACATGAAATTTTAACCTCCCACTATAGCAGAAAGGGTCTTTCTAGTAGGTGCACATCAAATCTAAGCTGTCTGAAGTGTTTTTCGAAAGTTATCAACACTTTTATGTTTGGCGTTCCGAAACCCACCTTATCTCAGGCTGAAAAGCGTTTTTGTGCATTGTGCCATAACTTTTCAGGGAAGCTTCAGAACATGAAATTTTAAACTCCCACTATAGCAGAAAGGGTCTTTCTAGTAGTTGCACATCAAATCTAAGCTGTCTGAAGTGTTTTTCCAAAGTTATCAACACTTTTATGTTTGGCGTTCCGAAACCCACCTTATCTCAGGCTGAAAAGCGTTTTTGTGCATTGTGCCATAACTTTTCAGGAAAGCTTCAGAACATGAAATTTTAACCTCCCACTATAGCAGAAAGGGTCTTTCTAGTAGTTGCACATCAAATCTAAACTGTCTGAAGTGTTTTTCCAAAGTTATCAACACTTTTATGTTTGGCGTTCCGAAACCCACCTTATCTCAGGCTGAAAAGCGTTTTTACGCATTGTGCCATAACTTTTCAGGGAAGCTTCAGAACATGAAATTTTAACCTCCCACTATAGCAGAAAGGGTCTTTCTAGTAGGTGCACATCAAATCTAAGCTCTCTGAAGTGTTTTTCGAAAGTTATCAACACTTTTATGTTTGGCGTTCCGAAACCCACCTTATCTCAGGCTGAAAAGCGTTTTTGTGCATTGTGCCATAACTTTTCAGGAAAGCTTCAGAACATGAAATTTTAACCTCCCACTATAGCAGAAAGGGTCTTTCTAGTAGTTGCACATCAAATCTAAACTGTCTGAAGTGTTTTTCCAAAGTTATCAACACTTTTATGTTTGGCGTTCCGAAACCCACCTTATCTCAGGCTGAAAAGCGTTTTTACGCATTGTGCCATAACTTTTCAGGGAAGCTTCAGAACATGAAATTTTAACCTCCCACTATAGCAGAAAGGGTCTTTCTAGTAGGTGCACATCAAATCTAAGCTCTCTGAAGTGTTTTTCGAAAGTTATCAACACTTTTATGTTTGGCGTTCCGAAACCCACCTTATCTCAGGCTGAAAAGCGTTTTTGTGCATTGTGCCATAACTTTTCAGGAAAGCTTCAGAACATGAAATTTTAACCTCCCACTATAGCAGAAAGGGTCTTTCTAGTAGTTGCACATCAAATCTAAACTGTCTGAAGTGTTTTTCCAAAGTTATTAACACTTTTATGTTTGGCGTTCCGAAACCCACCTTATCTCAGGCTGAAAAGCGTTTTTGTGCATTGTGCCATAACTTTTCAGGGAAGCTTCAGAACATGAAATTTTAACCTCCCACTATAGCAGAAAGGGTCTTTCTAGTAGTTGCACATCAAATCTAAACTGTCTGAAGTGTTTTTCCAAAGTTATCAACACTTTTATGTTTGGCGTTCCGAAACCCACCTTATCTCAGGCTGAAAAGCGTTTTTGTGCATTGTGCCATAACTTTTCAGGGAAGCTTCAGAACATGAAATTTTAACCTCCCACTATAGCAGAAAGGGTCTTTCTAGTAGTTGCACATCAAATCTAAACTGTCTGAAGTGTTTTTCCAAAGTTATTAACACTTTTATGTTTGGCGTTCCGAAACCCACCTTATCTCAGGCTGAAAAGCGTTTTTGTGCATTGTGCCATAACTTTTCAGGGAAGCTTCAGAACATGAAATTTTAACCTCCCACTATAGCAGAAAGGGTCTTTCTAGTAGTTGCACATCAAATCTAAACTGTCTGAAGTGTTTTTCCAAAGTTATCAACACTTTTATGTTTGGCGTTCCGAAACCCACCTTATCTCAGGCTGAAAAGCGTTTTTACGCATTGTGCCATAACTTTTCAGGGAAGCTTCAGAACATGAAATTTTAACCTCCCACTATAGCAGAAAGGGTCTTTCTAGTAGGTGCACATCAAATCTAAGCTGTCTGAAGTGTTTCTCGAAAGTTATCAACACTTTTATGTTTGGCGTTCCGAAACCCACCTTATCTCAGGCTGAAAAGCGTTTTTGTGCATTGTGCCATAACTTTTCAGGGAAGCTTCAGAACATGAAATTTTAACCTCCCACTATAGCAGAAAGGGTCTTTCTAGTAGTTGCACATCAAATCTAAGCTGTCTGAAGTGTTTTTCAAAAGTTATCAACACTTTTATGTTTGGCGTTCCGAAACCCACCTTATCTCAGGCTGAAAAGCGTTTTTGTGCATTGTGCCATAACTTTTCAGGAAAGCCTCAGAACATGAAATTTTAACCTCCCACTATAGCAGAAAGGGTCTTTCTAGTAGTTGCACATCAAATCTAAACTGTCTGAAGTGTTTTTCCAAAGTTATCAACACTTTTATGTTTGGCGTTCCGAAACCCACCTTATCTCAGGCTGAAAAGCGTTTTTGTGCATTGTGCCATAACTTTTCAGGGAAGCTTCAGAACATGAAAGTTTAACCTCCCACAATAGCAGAAAGGGTCTTTCTAGTAGGTGCACATCAAATCTAAACTGTCTGAAGTGTTTTTCCAAAGTTATTAACACTTTTATGTTTGGCGTTCCGAAACCCACCTTATCTCAGGCTGAAAAGCGTTTTTGTGCATTGTGCCATAACTTTTCAGGGAAGCTTCAGAACATGAAATTTTAACCTCCCACTATAGCAGAAAGGGTCTTTCTAGTAGTTGCACATCAAATCTAAACTGTCTGAAGTGTTTTTCCAAAGTTATCAACACTTTTATGTTTTGCGTTCCGAAACCCACCTTATCTCAGGCTGAAAAGCGTTTTTACGCATTGTGCCATAACTTTTCAGGGAAGCTTCAGAACATGAAATTTTAACCTCCCACTATAGCAGAAAGGGTCTTTCTAGTAGGTGCACATCAAATCTAAGCTGTCTGAAGTGTTTTTCGAAAGTTATCAACACTTTTATGTTTGGCGTTCCGAAACCCACCTTATCTCAGGCTGAAAAGCGTTTTTGTGCATTGTGCCATAACTTTTCAGGGAAGCTTCAGAACATGAAATTTTAACCTCCCACTATAGCAGAAAGGGTCTTTCTAGTAGTTGCACATCAAATCTAAGCTGTCTGAAGTGTTTTTCCAAAGTTATCAACACTTTTATGTTTGGCGTTCCGAAACCCACCTTATCTCAGGCTGAAAAGCGTTTTTGTGCATTGTGCCATAACTTTTCAGGAAAGCTTCAGAACATGAAATTTTAACCTCCCACTATAGCAGAAAGGGTCTTTCTAGTAGTTGCACATCAAATCTAAACTGTCTGAAGTGTTTTTCCAAAGTTATCAACACTTTTATGTTTGGCGTTCCGAAACCCACCTTATCTCAGGCTGAAAAGCGTTTTTGTGCATTGTGCCATAACTTTTCAGGAAAGCTTCAGAACATGAAATTTTAACCTCCCACTATAGCAGAAAGGGTCTTTCTAGTAGTTGCACATCAAATCTAAACTGTCTGAAGTGTTTTTCCAAAGTTATCAACACTTTTATGTTTGGCGTTCCGAAACCCACCTTATCTCAGGCTGAAAAGCGTTTTTACGCATTGTGCCATAACTTTTCAGGGAAGCTTCAGAACATGAAATTTTAACCTCCCACTATAGCAGAAAGGGTCTTTCTAGTAGGTGCACATCAAATCTAAGCTCTCTGAAGTGTTTTTCGAAAGTTATCAACACTTTTATGTTTGGCGTTCCGAAACCCACCTTATCTCAGGCTGAAAAGCGTTTTTGTGCATTGTGCCATAACTTTTCAGGAAAGCTTCAGAACATGAAATTTTAACCTCCCACTATAGCAGAAAGGGTCTTTCTAGTAGTTGCACATCAAATCTAAACTGTCTGAAGTGTTTTTCCAAAGTTATCAACACTTTTATGTTTGGCGTTCCGAAACCCACCTTATCTCAGGCTGAAAAGCGTTTTTACGCATTGTGCCATAACTTTTCAGGGAAGCTTCAGAACATGAAATTTTAACCTCCCACTATAGCAGAAAGGGTCTTTCTAGTAGGTGCACATCAAATCTAAGCTCTCTGAAGTGTTTTTCGAAAGTTATCAACACTTTTATGTTTGGCGTTCCGAAACCCACCTTATCTCAGGCTGAAAAGCGTTTTTGTGCATTGTGCCATAACTTTTCAGGAAAGCTTCAGAACATGAAATTTTAACCTCCCACTATAGCAGAAAGGGTCTTTCTAGTAGTTGCACATCAAATCTAAACTGTCTGAAGTGTTTTTCCAAAGTTATCAACACTTTTATGTTTGGCGTTCCGAAACCCACCTTATCTCAGGCTGAAAAGCGTTTTTACGCATTGTGCCATAACTTTTCAGGGAAGCTTCAGAACATGAAATTTTAACCTCCCACTATAGCAGAAAGGGTCTTTCTAGTAGGTGCACATCAAATCTAAGCTCTCTGAAGTGTTTTTCGAAAGTTATCAACACTTTTATGTTTGGCGTTCCGAAACCCACCTTATCTCAGGCTGAAAAGCGTTTTTGTGCATTGTGCCATAACTTTTCAGGAAAGCTTCAGAACATGAAATTTTAACCTCCCACTATAGCAGAAAGGGTCTTTCTAGTAGTTGCACATCAAATCTAAACTGTCTGAAGTGTTTTTCCAAAGTTATTAACACTTTTATGTTTGGCGTTCCGAAACCCACCTTATCTCAGGCTGAAAAGCGTTTTTGTGCATTGTGCCATAACTTTTCAGGGAAGCTTCAGAACATGAAATTTTAACCTCCCACTATAGCAGAAAGGGTCTTTCTAGTAGTTGCACATCAAATCTAAACTGTCTGAAGTGTTTTTCCAAAGTTATCAACACTTTTATGTTTGGCGTTCCGAAACCCACCTTATCTCAGGCTGAAAAGCGTTTTTGTGCATTGTGCCATAACTTTTCAGGGAAGCTTCAGAACATGAAATTTTAACCTCCCACTATAGCAGAAAGGGTCTTTCTAGTAGTTGCACATCAAATCTAAACTGTCTGAAGTGTTTTTCCAAAGTTATTAACACTTTTATGTTTGGCGTTCCGAAACCCACCTTATCTCAGGCTGAAAAGCGTTTTTGTGCATTGTGCCATAACTTTTCAGGGAAGCTTCAGAACATGAAATTTTAACCTCCCACTATAGCAGAAAGGGTCTTTCTAGTAGTTGCACATCAAATCTAAGCTGTCTGAAGTGTTTTTCCAAAGTTATCAACACTTTTATGTTTTGCGTTCCGAAACCCACCTTATCTCAGGCTGAAAAGCGTTTTTACGCATTGTGCCATAACTTTTCAGGGAAGCTTCAGAACATGAAATTTTAACCTCCCACTATAGCAGAAAGGGTCTTTCTAGTAGGTGCACATCAAATCTAAGCTGTCTGAAGTGTTTTTCGAAAGTTATCAACACTTTTATGTTTGGCGTTCCGAAACCCACCTTATCTCAGGCTGAAAAGCGTTTTTGTGCATTGTGCCATAACTTTTCAGGGAAGCTTCAGAACATGAAATTTTAACCTCCCACTATAGCAGAAAGGGTCTTTCTAGTAGTTGCACATCAAATCTAAGCTGTCTGAAGTGTTTTTCCAAAGTTATCAACACTTTTATGTTTGGCGTTCCGAAACCCACCTTATCTCAGGCTGAAAAGCGTTTTTGTGCATTGTGCCATAACTTTTCAGGAAAGCTTCAGAACATGAAATTTTAACCTCCCACTATAGCAGAAAGGGTCTTTCTAGTAGTTGCACATCAAATCTAAACTGTCTGAAGTGTTTTTCCAAAGTTATCAACACTTTTATGTTTGGCGTTCCGAAACCCACCTTATCTCAGGCTGAAAAGCGTTTTTGTGCATTGTGCCATAACTTTTCAGGGAAGCTTCAGAACATGAAATTTTAACCTCCCACTATAGCAGAAAGGGTCTTTCTAGTAGTTGCACATCAAATCTAAACTGTCTGAAGTGTTTTTCCAAAGTTATCAACACTTTTATGTTTGGCGTTCCGAAACCCACCTTATCTCAGGCTGAAAAGCGTTTTTACGCATTGTGCCATAACTTTTCAGGGAAGCTTCAGAACATGAAATTTTAACCTCCCACTATAGCAGAAAGGGTCTTTCTAGTAGGTGCACATCAAATCTAAGCTCTCTGAAGTGTTTTTCGAAAGTTATCAACACTTTTATGTTTGGCGTTCCGAAACCCACCTTATCTCAGGCTGAAAAGCGTTTTTGTGCATTGTGCCATAACTTTTCAGGAAAGCTTCAGAACATGAAATTTTAACCTCCCACTATAGCAGAAAGGGTCTTTCTAGTAGTTGCACATCAAATCTAAACTGTCTGAAGTGTTTTTCCAAAGTTATCAACACTTTTATGTTTGGCGTTCCGAAACCCACCTTATCTCAGGCTGAAAAGCGTTTTTGTGCATTGTGCCATAACTTTTCAGGAAAGCTTCAGAACATGAAATTTTAACCTCCCACTATAGCAGAAAGGGTCTTTCTAGTAGTTGCACATCAAATCTAAACTGTCTGAAGTGTTTTTCCAAAGTTATTAACACTTTTATGTTTGGCGTTCCGAAACCCACCTTATCTCAGGCTGAAAAGCGTTTTTGTGCATTGTGCCATAACTTTTCAGGAAAGCTTCAGAACATGAAATTTTAACCTCCCACTATAGCAGAAAGGGTCTTTCTAGTAGGTGCACATCAAATCTAAGCTCTCTGAAGTGTTTTTCCAAAGTTATCAACACTTTTATGTTTGGCGTTCCGAAAGCCACCTTATCTCAGGCTGAAAAGCGTTTTTGTGCATTGTGCCATAACTTTTCAGGAAAGCTTCAGAACATGAAATTTTAACCTCCCACTATAGCAGAAAGGGTCTTTCTAGTAGTTGCACATCAAATCTAAACTGTCTGAAGTGTTTTTCCAAAGTTATTAACACTTTTATGTTTGGCGTTCCGAAACCCACCTTATCTCAGGCTGAAAAGCGTTTTTGTGCATTGTGCCATAACTTTTCAGGGAAGCTTCAGAACATGAAATTTTAACCTCCCACTATAGCAGAAAGGGTCTTTCTAGTAGTTGCACATCAAATCTAAACTGTCTGAAGTGTTTTTCCAAAGTTATCAACACTTTTATGTTTGGCGTTCCGAAACCCACCTTATCTCAGGCTGAAAAGCGTTTTTGTGCATTGTGCCATAACTTTTCAGGGAAGCTTCAGAACATGAAATTTTAACCTCCCACTATAGCAGAAAGGGTCTTTCTAGTAGTTGCACATCAAATCTAAGCTGTCTGAAGTGTTTTTCAAAAGTTATCAACACTTTTATGTTTGGCGTTCCGAAACCCACCTTATCTCAGGCTGAAAAGCGTTTTTGTGCATTGTGCCATAACTTTTCAGGAAAGCTTCAGAACATGAAATTTTAACCTCCCACTATAGCAGAAAGGGTCTTTCTAGTAGATGCACATCAAATCTAAACTGTCTGAAGTGTTTTTCCAAAGTTATCAACACTTTTATGTTTGGCGTTCCGAAACCCACCTTATCTCAGGCTGAAAAGCGTTTTTACGCATTGTGCCATAACTTTTCAGGGAAGCTTCAGAACATGAAATTTTAACCTCCCACTATAGCAGAAAGGGTCTTTCTAGTAGGTGCACATCAAATCTAAGCTCTCTGAAGTGTTTTTCGAAAGTTATCAACACTTTTATGTTTGGCGTTCCGAAACCCACCTTATCTCAGGCTGAAAAGCGTTTTTACGCATTGTGCCATAACTTTTCAGGGAAGCTTCAGAACATGAAATTTTAACCTCCCACTATAGCAGAAAGGGTCTTTCTAGTAGGTGCACATCAAATCTAAACTGTCTGAAGTGTTTTTCCAAAGTTATCAACACTTTTATGTTTGGCGTTCCGAAACCCACCTTATCTCAGGCTGAAAAGCGTTTTTGTGCATTGTGCCATAACTTTTCAGGGAAGCTTCAGAACATGAAATTTTAACCTCCCACTATAGCAGAAAGGGTCTTTCTAGTAGTTGCACATCAAATCTAAACTGTCTGAAGTGTTTTTCCAAAGTTATCAACACTTTTATGTTTGGCGTTCCGAAACCCACCTTATCTCAGGCTATAAAGCGTTTTTGTGCATTGTGCCATAACTTTTCAGGGAAGCTTCAGAACATGAAATTTTAACCTCCCACTATAGCAGAAAGGGTCTTTCTAGTAGTTGCACATCAAATCTAAGCTGTCTGAAGTGTTTTTCAAAAGTTATCAACACTTTTATGTTTGGCGTTCCGAAACCCACCTTATCTCAGGCTGAAAAGCGTTTTTGTGCATTGTGCCATAACTTTTCAGGAAAGCTTCAGAACATGAAATTTTAACCTCCCACTATAGCAGAAAGGGTCTTTCTAGTAGATGCACATCAAATCTAAACAGTCTGAAGTGTTTTTCCAAAGTTATCAACACTTTTATGTTTGGCGTTCCGAAACCCACCTTATCTCAGGCTGAAAAGCGTTTTTACGCATTGTGCCATAACTTTTCAGGGAAGCTTCAGAACATGAAATTTTAACCTCCCACTATAGCAGAAAGGGTCTTTCTAGTAGTTGCACATCAAATCTAAACTGTCTGAAGTGTTTTTCCAAAGTTATCAACACTTTTATGTTTGGCGTTCCGAAACCCACCTTATCTCAGGCTGAAAAGCGTTTTTACGCATTGTGCCATAACTTTTCAGGGAAGCTTCAGAACATGAAATTTTAACCTCCCACTATAGCAGAAAGGGTCTTTCTAGTAGGTGCACATCAAATCTAAGCTCTCTGAAGTGTTTTTCGAAAGTTATCAACACTTTTATGTTTGGCGTTCCGAAACCCACCTTATCTCAGGCTGAAAAGCGTTTTTGTGCATTGTGCCATAACTTTTCAGGAAAGCTTCAGAACATGAAATTTTAACCTCCCACTATAGCAGAAAGGGTCTTTCTAGTAGTTGCACATCAAATCTAAACTGTCTGAAGTGTTTTTCCAAAGTTATTAACACTTTTATGTTTGGCGTTCCGAAACCCACCTTATCTCAGGCTGAAAAGCGTTTTTGTGCATTGTGCCATAACTTTTCAGGAAAGCTTCAGAACATGAAATTTTAACCTCCCACTATAGCAGAAAGGGTCTTTCTGGTAGTTGCACATCAAATCTAAACTGTCTGAAGTGTTTTTCCAAAGTTAAAACACCCACCTTATCTCAGGCTGAAAATGCAGAAAGGGTCTTTCTAGTAGGTGCACATCAAATCTAAGCTCTCTGAAGTGTTTTTCCAAAGTTATCAACACTTTTATGTTTGGCGTTCCGAAACCCACCTTATCTCAGGCTGAAAAGCGTTTTTGTGCATTGTGCCATAACTTTTCAGGGAAGCTTCAGAACATGAAATTTTAACCTCCCACTATAGCAGAAAGGGTCTTTCTAGTAGGTGCACATCAAATCTAAGCTGTCTGAAGTGTTTTTCGAAAGTTATCAACACTTTTATGTTTGGCGTTCCGAAACCCACCTTATCTCAGGCTGAAAAGCGTTTTTGTGCATTGTGCCATAACTTTTCAGGGAAGCTTCAGAACATGAAATTTCAACCTCCCACTATAGCAGAAAGGGTCTTTCTAGTAGTTGCACATCAAATCTAAGCTGTCTGAAGTGTTTTTCAAAAGTTATCAACACTTTTATGTTTGGCGTTCCGAAACCCACCTTATCTCAGGCTGAAAAGCGTTTTTGTGCATTGTGCCATAACTTTTCAGGAAAGCTTCAGAACATGAAATTTTAACCTCCCACTATAGCAGAAAGGGTCTTTCTAGTAGTTGCACATCAAATCTAAGCTGTCTGAAGTGTTTTTCAAAAGTTATCAACACTTTTATGTTTGGCGTTCCGAAACCCACCTTATCTCAGGCTGAAAAGCGTTTTTGTGCATTGTGCCATAACTTTTCAGGGAAGCTTCAGAACATGAAATTTTAACCTCCCACTATAGCAGAAAGGGTCTTTATAGTAGTTGCACATCAAATCTAAACTGTCTGAAGTGTTTTCCAAAGTTATTAACACTTTTATGTTTGGCGTTCCGAAACCCACCTTATCTCAGGCTGAAAAGCGTTTTTGTGCATTGTGCCATAACTTTTCAGGGAAGCTTCAGAACATGAAATTTTAACCTCCCACTATAGCAGAAAGGGTCTTTCTAGTAGTTGCACATCAAATCTAAACTGTCTGAAGTGTTTTTCCAAAGTTATTAACACTTTTATGTTTGGCGTTCCGAAACCCACCTTATCTCAGGCTGAAAAGCGTTTTTGTGCATTGTGCCATAACTTTTCAGGGAAGCTTCAGAACATGAAATTTTAACCTCCCACTATAGCAGAAAGGGTCTTTCTAGTAGGTGCACATCAAATCTAAGCTCTCTGAAGTGTTTTTCCAAAGTTATCAACACTTTTATGTTTGGCGTTCCGAAACCCACCTTATCTCAGGCTGAAAAGCGTTTTTGTGCATTGTGCCATAACTTTTCAGGGAAGCTTCAGAACATGAAATTTTAACCTCCCACTATAGCAGAAAGGGTCTTTCTAGTAGTTGCACATCAAATCTAAACTGTCTGAAGTGTTTTTCCAAAGTTATCAACACTTTTATGTTTGGCGTTCCGAAACCCACCTTATCTCAGGCTGAAAAGCGTTTTTGTGCATTGTGCCATAACTTTTCAGGGAAGCTTCAGAACATGAAATTTTAACCTCCCACTATAGCAGAAAGGGTCTTTCTAGTAGTTGCACATCAAATCTAAGCTGTCTGAAGTGTTTTTCAAAAGTTATCAACACTTTTATGTTTGGCGTTCCGAAACCCACCTTATCTCAGGCTGAAAAGCGTTTTTGTGCATTGTGCCATAACTTTTCAGGAAAGCTTCAGAACATGAAATTTTAACCTCCCACTATAGCAGAAAGGGTCTTTCTAGTAGATGCACATCAAATCTAAACTGTCTGAAGTGTTTTTCGAAAGTTATCAACACTTTTATGTTTGGCGTTCCGAAACCCACCTTATCTCAGGCTGAAAAGCGTTTTTACGCATTGTGCCATAACTTTTCAGGGAAGCTTCAGAACATGAAATTTTAACCTCCCACTATAGCAGAAAGGGTCTTTCTAGTAGTTGCACATCAAATCTAAACTGTCTGAAGTGTTTTTCCAAAGTTATCAACACTTTTATGTTTGGCGTTCCGAAACCCACCTTATCTCAGGCTGAAAAGCGTTTTTGTGCATTGTGCCATAACTTTTCAGGGAAGCTTCAGAACATGAAATTTTAACCTCCCACTATAGCAGAAAGTGTCTTTCTAGTAGTTGCACATCAAATCTAAGCTGTCTGAAGTGTTTTTCAAAAGTTATCAACACTTTTATGTTTGGCGTTCCGAAACCCACCTTATCTCAGGCTGAAAAGCGTTTTTGTGCATTGTGCCATAACTTTTCAGGAAAGCTTCAGAACATGAAATTTTAACCTCCCACTATAGCAGAAAGGGTCTTTCTAGTAGTTGCACATCAAATCTAAGCTGTCTGAAGTGTTTTTCCAAAGTTATCAACACTTTTATGTTTGGCGTTCCGAAACCCACCTTATCTCAGGCTGAAAAGCGTTTTTACGCATTGTGCCATAACTTTTCAGGGAAGCTTCAGAACATGAAATTTTAACCTCCCACTATAGCAGAAAGTGTCTTTCTAGTAGTTGCACATCAAATCTAAGCTGTCTGAAGTGTTTTTCAAAAGTTATCAACACTTTTATGTTTGGCGTTCCGAAACCCACCTTATCTCAGGCTGAAAAGCGTTTTTGTGCATTGTGCCATAACTTTTCAGGAAAGCTTCAGAACATGAAATTTTAACCTCCCACTATAGCAGAAAGGGTCTTTCTAGTAGTTGCACATCAAATCTAAGCTGTCTGAAGTGTTTTTCCAAAGTTATCAACACTTTTATGTTTGGCGTTCCGAAACCCACCTTATCTCAGGCTGAAAAGCGTTTTTACGCATTGTGCCATAACTTTTCAGGGAAGCTTCAGAACATGAAATTTTAACCTCCCACTATAGCAGAAAGGGTCTTTCTAGTAGGTGCACATCAAATCTAAGCTCTCTGAAGTGTTTTTCCAAAGTTATCAACACTTTTATGTTTGGCGTTCCGAAACCCACCTTATCTCAGGCTGAAAAGCGTTTTTGTGCATTGTGCCATAACTTTTCAAGGAAGCTTCAGAACATGAAATTTTAACCTCCCACTATAGCAGAAAGGGTCTTTCTAGTAGTTGCACATCAAATCTAAACTGTCTGAAGTGTTTTTCCAAAGTTATCAACACTTTTATGTTTGGCGTTCCGAAACCCACCTTATCTCAGGCTGAAAAGCGTTTTTGTGCATTGTGCCATAACTTTTCAGGGAAGCTTCAGAACATGAAATTTTAACCTCCCACTATAGCAGAAAGGGTCTTTCTAGTAGTTGCACATCAAATCTAAGCTGTCTGAAGTGTTTTTCAAAAGTTATCAACACTTTCATGTTTGGCGTTCCGAAACCCACCTTATCTCAGGCTGAAAAGCGTTTTTGTGCATTGTGCCATAACTTTTCAGGAAAGCTTCAGAACATGAAATTTTAACCTCCCACTATAGCAGAAAGGGTCTTTCTAGTAGATGCACATCAAATCTAAACTGTCTGAAGTGTTTTTCCAAAGTTATCAACACTTTTATGTTTGGCGTTCCGAAACCCACCTTATCTCAGGCTGAAAAGTGTTTTTACGCATTGTGCCATAACTTTTCAGGGAAGCTTCAGAACATGAAATTTTAACCTCCCACTATAGCAGAAAGGGTCTTTCTAGTAGGTGCACATCAAATCTAAGCTCTCTGAAGTGTTTTTCGAAAGTTATCAACACTTTTATGTTTGGCGTTCCGAAACCCACCTTATCTCAGGCTGAAAAGCGTTTTTGTGCATTGTGCCATAACTTTTCAGGAAAGCTTCAGAACATGAAATTTTAACCTCCCACTATAGCAGAAAGGGTCTTTCTAGTAGTTGCACATCAAATCTAAACTGTCTGAAGTGTTTTTCCAAAGTTATCAACACTTTTATGTTTGGCGTTCCGAAACCCACCTTATCTCAGGCTGAAAAGCGTTTTTACGCATTGTGCCATAACTTTTCAGGGAAGCTTCAGAACATGAAATTTTAACCTCCCACTATAGCAGAAAGGGTCTTTCTAGTAGGTGCACATCAAATCTAAGCTCTCTGAAGTGTTTTTCGAAAGTTATCAACACTTTTATGTTTGGCGTTCCGAAACCCACCTTATCTCAGGCTGAAAAGCGTTTTTGTGCATTGTGCCATAACTTTTCAGGAAAGCTTCAGAACATGAAATTTTAACCTCCCACTATAGCAGAAAGGGTCTTTCTAGTAGTTGCACATCAAATCTAAACTGTCTGAAGTGTTTATCCAAAGTTATTAACACTTTTATGTTTGGCGTTCCGAAACCCACCTTATCTCAGGCTGAAAAGCGTTTTTGTGCATTGTGCCATAACTTTTCAGGAAAGCTTCAGAACATGAAATTTTAACCTCCCACTATAGCAGAAAGGGTCTTTCTGGTAGTTGCACATCAAATCTAAACTGTCTGAAGTGTTTTTCCAAAGTTAAAACACCCACCTTATCTCAGGCTGAAAATGCAGAAAGGGTCTTTCTAGTAGGTGCACATCAAATCTAAGCTCTCTGAAGTGTTTTTCCAAAGTTATCAACACTTTTATGTTTGGCGTTCCGAAACCCACCTTATCTCAGGCTGAAAAGCGTTTTTACGCATTGTGCCATAACTTTTCAGGGAAGCTTCAGAACATGAAATTTTAACCTCCCACTATAGCAGAAAGGGTCTTTCTAGTAGGTGCACATCAAATCTAAGCTCTCTGAAGTGTTTTTCGAAAGTTATCAACACTTTTATGTTTGGCGTTCCGAAACCCACCTTATCTCAGGCTGAAAAGCGTTTTTACGCATTGTGCCATAACTTTTCAGGGAAGCTTCAGAACATGAAATTTTAACCTCCCACTATAGCAGAAAGGGTCTTTCTAGTAGGTGCACATCAAATCTAAACTGTCTGAAGTGTTTTTCGAAAGTTATCAACACTTTTATGTTTGGCGTTCCGAAACCCACCTTATCTCAGGCTGAAAAGCGTTTTTGTGCATTGTGCCATAACTTTTCAGGAAAGCTTCAGAACATGAAATTTTAACCTCCCACTATAGCAGAAAGGGTCTTTCTGGTAGTTGCACATCAAATCTAAACTGTCTGAAGTGTTTTTCCAAAGTTATCAACACTTTTATGTTTGGCGTTCCGAAACCCACCTTATCTCAGGCTGAAAAGCGTTTTTACGCATTGTGCCATAACTTTTCAGGGAAGCTACAGAACATGAAATTTTAACCTCCCACTATAGCAGAAAGGGTCTTTCTAGTAGGTGCACATCAAATCTAAGCTCTCTGAAGTGTTTTTCCAAAGTTATCAACGCTTTTATGTTTGGCGTTCCGAAACCCACCTTATCTCAGGCTGAAAAGCGTTTTTGTGCATTGTGCCATAACTTTTCAGGAAAGCTTCAGAACATGAAATTTTAACCTCCCACTATAGCAGAAAGGGTCTTTCTAGTAGTTGCACATCAAATCTAAACTGTCTGAAGTGTTTTTCCAAAGTTATTAACACTTTTATGTTTGGCGTTCCGAAACCCACCTTATCTCAGGCTGAAAAGCGTTTTTGTGCATTGTGCCATAACTTTTCAGGGAAGCTTCAGAACATGAAATTTTAACCTCCCACTATAGCAGAAAGGGTCTTTCTAGTAGTTGCACATCAAATCTAAACTGTCTGAAGTGTTTTTCCAAAGTTATTAACACTTTTATGTTTGGCGTTCCGAAACCCACCTTATCTCAGGCTGAAAAGCGTTTTTGTGCATTGTGCCATAACTTTTCAGGGAAGCTTCAGAACATGAAATTTTAACCTCCCACTATAGCAGAAAGGGTCTTTCTAGTAGTTGCACATCAAATCTAAACTGTCTGAAGTGTTTTTCCAAAGTTATCAACACTTTTATGTTTGGCGTTCCGAAACCCACCTTATCTCAGGCTGAAAAGCGTTTTTACGCATTGTGCCATAACTTTTCAGGGAAGCTTCAGAACATGAAATTTTAACCTCCCACTATAGCAGAAAGGGTCTTTCTATTAGGTGCACATCAAATCTAAGCTGTCTGAAGTGTTTTTCGAAAGTTATCAACACTTTTATGTTTGGCGTTCCGAAACCCACCTTATCTCAGGCTGAAAAGCGTTTTTGTGCATTGTGCCATAACTTTTTAGGGAAGCTTCAGAACATGAAATTTTAACCTCCCACTATAGCAGAAAGGGTCTTTCTAGTAGTTGCACATCAAATCTAAGCTGTCTGAAGTGTTTTTCAAAAGTTATCAACACTTTTATGTTTGGCGTTCCGAAACCCACCTTATCTCAGGCTGAAAAGCGTTTTTGTGCATTGTGCCATAACTTTTCAGGAAAGCTTCAGAACATGAAATTTTAAACTCCCACTATAGCAGAAAGGGTCTTTCTAGTAGTTGCACATCAAATCTAAACTGTCTGAAGTGTTTTTCCAAAGTTATCAACACTTTTATGTTTGGCGTTCCGAAACCCACCTTATCTCAGGCTGAAAAGCGTTTTTACGCATTGTGCCATAACTTTTCAGGGAAGCTTCAGAACATGAAATTTTAACCTCCCACTATAGCAGAAAGGGTCTTTCTAGTAGGTGCACATCAAATCTAAGCTCTCTGAAGTGTTTTTCGAAAGTTATCAACACTTTTATGTTTGGCGTTCCGAAACCCACCTTATCTCAGGCTGAAAAGCGTTTTTGTGCATTGTGCCATAACTTTTCAGGAAAGCTTCAGAACATGAAATTTTAACCTCCCACTATAGCAGAAAGGGTCTTTCTAGTAGTTGCACATCAAATCTAAACTGTCTGAAGTGTTTTTCCAAAGTTATTAACACTTTTATGTTTGGCGTTCCGAAACCCACCTTATCTCAGGCTGAAAAGCGTTTTTGTGCATTGTGCCATAACTTTTCAGGGAAGCTTCAGAACATGAAATTTTAACCTCCCACTATAGCAGAAAGGGTCTTTCTAGTAGTTGCACATCAAATCTAAACTGTCTGAAGTGTTTTTCCAAAGTTATCAACACTTTTATGTTTGGCGTTCCGAAACCCACCTTATCTCAGGCTGAAAAGCGTTTTTACGCATTGTGCCATAACTTTTCAGGGAAGCTTCAGAACATGAAATTTTAACCTCCCACTATAGCAGAAAGGGTCTTTCTAGTAGGTGCACATCAAATCTAAGCTGTCTGAAGTGTTTTTCGAAAGTTATCAACACTTTTATGTTTGGCGTTCCGAAGCCCACCTTATCTCAGGCTGAAAAGCGTTTTTGTGCATTGTGCCATAACTTTTTAGGGAAGCTTCAGAACATGAAATTTTAACCTCCCACTATAGCAGAAAGGGTCTTTCTAGTAGTTGCACATCAAATCTAAGCTGTCTGAAGTGTTTTTCAAAAGTTATCAACACTTTTATGTTTGGCGTTCCGAAACCCACCTTATCTCAGGCTGAAAAGCGTTTTTGTGCATTGTGCCATAACTTTTCAGGAAAGCTTCAGAACATGAAATTTTAACCTCCCACTATAGCAGAAAGGGTCTTTCTAGTAGTTGCACATCAAATCTAAACTGTCTGAAGTGTTTTTCCAAAGTTATCAACACTTTTATGTTTGGCGTTCCGAAACCCACCTTATCTCAGGCTGAAAAGCGTTTTTACGCATTGTGCCATAACTTTTCAGGGAAGCTTCAGAACATGAAATTTTAACCTCCCACTATAGCAGAAAGGGTCTTTCTAGTAGTTGCACATCAAATCTAAGCTGTCTGAAGTGTTTTTCAAAAGTTATCAACACTTTTATGTTTGGCGTTCCGAAACCCACCTTATCTCAGGCTGAAAAGCGTTTTTGTGCATTGTGCCATAACTTTTCAGGAAAGCTTCAGAACATGAAATTTTAACCTCCCACTATAGCAGAAAGGGTCTTTCTAGTAGTTGCACATCAAATCTAAACTGTCTGAAGTGTTTTTCCAAAGTTATCAACACTTTTATGTTTGGCGTTCCGAAACCCACCTTATCTCAGGCTGAAAAGCGTTTTTACGCATTGTGCCATAACTTTTCAGGGAAGCTTCAGAACATGAAATTTTAACCTCCCACTATAGCAGAAAGGGTCTTTCTAGTAGGTGCACATCAAATCTAAGCTCTCTGAAGTGTTTTTCGAAAGTTATCAACACTTTTATGTTTGGCGTTCCGAAACCCACCTTATCTCAGGCTGAAAAGCGTTTTTGTGCATTGTGCCATAACTTTTCAGGAAAGCTTCAGAACATGAAATTTTAACCTCCCACTATAGCAGAAAGGGTCTTTCTAGTAGTTGCACATCAAATCTAAACTGTCTGAAGTGTTTTTCCAAAGTTATTAACACTTTTATGTTTGGCGTTCCGAAACCCACCTTATCTCAGGCTGAAAAGCGTTTTTGTGCATTGTGCCATAACTTTTCAGAGAAGCTTCAGAACATGAAATTTTAACCTCCCACTATAGCATAAAGGGTCTTTCTAGTAGTTGCACATCAAATCTAAACTGTCTGAAGTGTTTTTCCAAAGTTATCAACACTTTTATGTTTGGCGTTCCGAAACCCACCTTATCTCAGGCTGAAAAGCGTTTTTGTGCATTGTGCCATAACTTTTCAGGGAAGCTTCAGAACATGAAATTTTAACCTCCCACTATAGCAGAAAGGGTCTTTCTAGTAGTTGCACATCAAATCTAAGCTGTCTGAAGTGTTTTTCGAAAGTTATCAACACTTTTATGTTTGGCGTTCCGAAACCCACCTTATCTCAGGCTGAAAAGCGTTTTTGTGCATTGTGCCATAACTTTTCAGGAAAGCTTCAGAACATGAAATTTTAACCTCCCACTATAGCAGAAAGGGTCTTTCTGGTAGTTGCACATCAAATCTAAACTGTCTGAAGTGTTTTTCCAAAGTTATCAACACTTTTATGTTTGGCGTTCCGAAACCCACCTTATCTCAGGCTGAAAAGCGTTTTTACGCATTGTGCCATAACTTTTCAGGGAAGCTTCAGAACATGAAATTTTAACCTCCCACTATAGCATAAAGGGTCTTTCTAGTAGTTGCACATCAAATCTAAACTGTCTGAAGTGTTTTTCCAAAGTTATCAACACTTTTATGTTTGGCGTTCCGAAACCCACCTTATCTCAGGCTGAAAAGCGTTTTTGTGCATTGTGCCATAACTTTTCAGGGAAGCTTCAGAACATGAAATTTTAACCTCCCACTATAGCAGAAAGGGTCTTTCTAGTAGTTGCACATCAAATCTAAGCTGTCTGAAGTGTTTTTCGAAAGTTATCAACACTTTTATGTTTGGCGTTCCGAAACCCACCTTATCTCAGGCTGAAAAGCGTTTTTGTGCATTGTGCCATAACTTTTCAGGAAAGCTTCAGAACATGAAATTTTAACCTCCCACTATAGCAGAAAGGGTCTTTCTGGTAGTTGCACATCAAATCTAAACTGTCTGAAGTGTTTTTCCAAAGTTATCAACACTTTTATGTTTGGCGTTCCGAAACCCACCTTATCTCAGGCTGAAAAGCGTTTTTACGCATTGTGCCATAACTTTTCAGGGAAGCTTCACAACATGAAATTTTAACCTCCCACTATAGCAGAAAGGGTCTTTCTAGTAGGTGCACATCAAATCTAAGCTCTCTGAAGTGTTTTTCCAAAGTTATCAACACTTTTATGTTTGGCGTTCCGAAACCCACCTTATCTCAGGCTGAAAAGCGTTTTTGTGCATTGTGCCATAACTTTTCAGGAAAGCTTCAGAACATGAAATTTTAACCTCCCACTATAGCAGAAAGGGTCTTTCTAGTAGTTGCACATCAAATCTAAACTGTCTGAAGTGTTTTTCCAAAGTTATTAACACTTTTATGTTTGGCGTTCCGAAACCCACCTTATCTCAGGCTGAAAAGCGTTTTTGTGCATTGTGCCATAACTTTTCAGGGAAGCTTCAGAACATGAAATTTTAACCTCCCACTATAGCAGAAAGGGTCTTTCTAGTAGTTGCACATCAAATCTAAACTGTCTGAAGTGTTTTTCCAAAGTTATTAACACTTTTATGTTTGGCGTTCCGAAACCCACCTTATCTCAGGCTGAAAAGCGTTTTTGTGCATTTTGCCATAACTTTTCAGGGAAGCTTCAGAACATGAAATTTTAACCTCCCACTATAGCAGAAAGGGTCTTTCTAGTAGTTGCACTTCAAATCTAAACTGTCTGAAGTGTTTTTCCAAAGTTATCAACACTTTTATGTTTGGCGTTCCGAAACCGACCTTATCTCAGGCTGAAAAGCGTTTTTACGCATTGTGCCATAACTTTTCAGGGAAGCTTCAGAACATGAAATTTTAACCTCCCACTATAGCAGAAAGGGTCTTTCTAGTAGGTGCACATCAAATCTAAGCTGTCTGAAGTGTTTTTCGAAAGTTATCAACACTTTTATGTTTGGCGTTCCGAAACCCACCTTATCTCAGCTGAAAAGCGTTTTTGTGCATTGTGCCATAACTTTTCAGGGAAGCTTCAGAACATGAAATTTTAACCTCCCACTATAGCAGAAAGGGTTTTTCTAGTAGTTGCACATCAAATCTAAGCTGTCTGAAGTGTTTTTCAAAAGTTATCAACACTTTTATGTTTGGCGTTCCGAAACCCACCTTATCTCAGGCTGAAAAGCGTTTTTGTGCATTGTGCCATAACTTTTCAGGAAAGCTTCAGAACATGAAATTTTAACCTCCCACTATAGCAGAAAGGGTCTTTCTATTAGTTGCACATCAAATCTAAACTGTCTGAAGTGTTTTTCCAAAGTTATCAACACTTTTATGTTTGGCGTTCCGAATCCCACCTTATCTCAGGCTGAAAAGCGTTTTTGTGCATTGTGCCATAACTTTTCAGGGAAGCTTCAGAACATGAAATTTTAACCTCCCACTATAGCAGAAAGGGTCTTTCTAGTAGTTGCACATCAAATCTAAACTGTCTGAAGTGTTTTTCCAAAGTTATTAACACTTTTATGTTTGGCGTTCCGAAACCCACCTTATCTCAGGCTGAAAAGCGTTTTTGTGCATTGTGCCATAACTTTTCAGGGAAGCTTCAGAACATGAAATTTTAACCTCCCACTATAGCAGAAAGGGTCTTTCTAGTAGTTGCACATCAAATCTAAACTGTCTGAAGTGTTTTTCCAAAGTTATCAACACTTTTATGTTTGGCGTTCCGAAACCCACCTTTTCTCAGGCTGAAAAGCGTTTTTGTGCATTGTGCCATAACTTTTCAGGGAAGCTTCAGAACATGAAATTTTAACCTCCCACTATAGCAGAAAGGGTCTTTCTAGTAGGTGCACATCAAATCTAAGCTGTCTGAAGTGTTTTTCGAAAGTTATCAACACTTTTATGTTTGGCGTTCCGAAACCCACCTTATCTCAGGCTGAAAAGCGTTTTTGTGCATTGTGCCATAACTTTTCAGGGAAGCTTCAGAACATGAAATTTTAACCTCCCACTATAGCAGAAAGGGTCTTTCTAGTAGTTGCACATCAAATCTAAGCTGTCTGAAGTGTTTTTCAAAAGTTATCAACACTTTTATGTTTGGCGTTCCGAAACCCACCTTATCTCAGGCTGAAAAGCGTTTTTGTGCATTGTGCCATAACTTTTCAGGGAAGCTTCAGAACATGAAATTTTAACCTCCCACTATAGCAGAAAGGGTCTTTCTAGTAGTTGCACATCAAATCTAAACTGTCTGAAGTGTTTTTCGAAAGTTATCAACACTTTTATGTTTGGCGTTCCGAAACCCACCTTATCTCAGGCTGAAAAGCGTTTTTACGCATTGTGCCATAACTTTTCAGGGAAGCTTCAGAACATGAAATTTTAACCTCCCACTATAGCAGAAAGGGTCTTTCTAGTAGGTGCACATCAAATCTAAGCTCTCTGAAGTGTTTTTCGAAAGTTATCAACACTTTTATGTTTGGCGTTCCGAAACCCACCTTATCTCAGGCTGAAAAGCGTTTTTGTGCATTGTGCCATAACTTTTCAGGAAAGCTTCAGAACATGAAATTTTAACCTCCCACTATAGCAGAAAGGGTCTTTCTAGTAGTTGCACATCAAATCTAAACTGTCTGAAGTGTTTTTCCAAAGTTATCAACACTTTTATGTTTGGCGTTCCGAAACCCACCTTATCTCAGGCTGAAAAGCGTTTTTACGCATTTTGCCATAACTTTTCAGGGAAGCTTCAGAACATGAAATTTTAACCTCCCACTATAGCAGAAAGGGTCTTTCTAGTAGGTGCACATCAAATCTAAGCTGTCTGAAGTGTTTTTCGAAAGTTATCAACACTTTTATGTTTGGCGTTCCGAAACCCACCTTATCTCAGGCTGAAAAGCGTTTTTGTGCATTGTGCCATAACTTTTCAGGGAAGCTTCAGAACATGAAATTTTAACCTCCCACTATAGCAGAAAGGGTCTTTCTAGTAGTTGCACATCAAATCTAAGCTGTCTGAAGTGTTTTTCCAAAGTTATCAACACTTTTATGTTTGGCGTTCCGAAACCCACCTTATCTCAGGCTGAAAAGCGTTTTTGTGCATTGTGCCATAACTTTTCAGGAAAGCTTCAGAACATGAAATTTTAACCTCCCACTATAGCAGAATGGGTCTTTCTAGTAGTTGCACATCAAATCTAAACTGTCTGAAGTGCTTTTCCAAAGTTATCAACACTTTTATGTTTGGCGTTCCGAAACCCACCTTATCTCAGGCTGAAAAGCGTTTTTACGCATTGTGCCATAACTTTTCAGGGAAGCTTCAGAACATGAAATTTTAACCTCCCACTATAGCAGAAAGGGTCTTTCTAGTAGGTGCACATCAAATCTAAGCTCTCTGAAGTGTTTTTCGAAAGTTATCAACACTTTTATGTTTGGCGTTCCGAAACCCACCTTATCTCAGGCTGAAAAGCGTTTTTGTGCATTGTGCCATAACTTTTCAGGGAAGCTTCAGAACATGAAATTTTAACCTCCCACTATAGCAGAAAGGGTCTTTCTAGTAGTTGCACATCCAATCTAAGCTGTCTGAAGTGTTTTTCAAAAGTTATCAACACTTTTATGTTTGGCGTTCCGAAACCCACCTTATCTCAGGCTGAAAAGCGTTTTTGTGCATTGTGCCATAACTTTTCAGGAAAGCTTCAGAACATGAAATTTTAACCTCCCACTATAGCAGAAAGGGTCTTTCTAGTAGTTGCACATCAAATCTAAACTGTCTGAAGTGTTTTTCGAAAGTTATCAACACTTTTATGTTTGGCGTTCCGAAACCCACCTTATCTCAGGCTGAAAAGCGTTTTTGTGCATTGTGCCATAACTTTTCAGGGAAGCTTCAGAACATGAAATTTTAACCTCCCACTATAGCAGAAAGGGTCTTTCTAGTAGTTGCACATCAAATCTAAGCTGTCTGAAGTGTTTTTCAAAAGTTATCAACACTTTTATGTTTGGCGTTCCGAAACCCACCTTATCTCAGGCTGAAAAGCGTTTTTGTGCATTGTGCCATAACTTTTCAGGAAAGCTTCAGAACATGAAATTTTAACCTCCCACTATAGCAGAAAGGGTCTTTCTAGTAGTTGCACATCAAATCTAAGCTGTCTGAAGTGTTTTTCAAAAGTTATCAACACTTTTATGTTTGGCGTTCCGAAACCCACCTTATCTCAGGCTGAAAAGCGTTTTTTTGCATTGTGCCATAACTTTTCAGGAAAGCTTCAGAACATGAAATTTTAACCTCCCACTATAGCAGAAAGGGTCTTTCTAGTAGTTGCACATCAAATCTAAGCTGTCTGAAGTGCTTTTCCAAAGTTATCAACACTTTTATGTTTGGCGTTCCGAAACCCACCTTATCTCAGGCTGAAAAGCGTTTTTACGCATTGTGCCATAACTTTTCAGGGAAGCTTCAGAACATGAAATTTTAACCTCCCACTATAGCAGAAAGGGTCTTTCTAGTAGGTGCACATCAAATCTAAGCTCTCTGAAGTGTTTTTCGAAAGTTATCAACACTTTTATGTTTGGCGTTCCGAAACCCACCTTATCTCAGGCTGAAAAGCGTTTTTGTGCATTGTGCCATAACTTTTCAGGGAAGCTTCAGAACATGAAATTTTAACCTCCCACTATAGCAGAAAGGGTCTTTCTAGTAGTTGCACATCCAATCTAAGCTGTCTGAAGTGTTTTTCAAAAGTTATCAACACTTTTATGTTTGGCGTTCCGAAACCCACCTTATCTCAGGCTGAAAAGCGTTTTTGTGCATTGTGCCATAACTTTTCAGGAAAGCTTCAGAACATGAAATTTTAACCTCCCACTATAGCAGAAAGGGTCTTTCTAGTAGTTGCACATCAAATCTAAACTGTCTGAAGTGTTTTTCCAAAGTTATCAACACTTTTATGTTTGGCGTTCCGAAACCCACCTTATCTCAGGCTGAAAAGCGTTTTTACGCATTGTGCCATAACTTTTCAGGGAAGCTTCAGAACATGAAATTTTAACCTCCCACTATAGCAGAAAGGGTCTTTCTAGTAGGTGCACATCAAATCTAAGCTCTCTGAAGTGTTTTTCGAAAGTTATCAACACTTTTATGTTTGGCGTTCCGAAACCCACCTTATCTCAGGCTGAAAAGCGTTTTTGTGCATTGTGCCATAACTTTTCAGGAAAGCTTCAGAACATGAAATTTTAACCTCCCACTATAGCAGAAAGGGTCTTTCTAGTAGTTGCACATCAAATCTAAACTGTCTGAAGTGTTTTTCCAAAGTTATTAACACTTTTATGTTTGGCGTTCCGAAACCCACCTTATCTCAGGCTGAAAAGCGTTTTTGTGCATTGTGCCATAACTTTTCAGAGAAGCTTCAGAACATGAAATTTTAACCTCCCACTATAGCATAAAGGGTCTTTCTAGTAGTTGCACATCAAATCTAAACTGTCTGAAGTGTTTTTCCAAAGTTATCAACACTTTTATGTTTGGCGTTCCGAAACCCACCTTATCTCAGGCTGAAAAGCGTTTTTGTGCATTGTGCCATAACTTTTCAGGGAAGCTTCAGAACATGAAATTTTAACCTCCCACTATAGCAGAAAGGGTCTTTCTAGTAGTTGCACATCAAATCTAAGCTGTCTGAAGTGTTTTTCGAAAGTTATCAACACTTTTATGTTTGGCGTTCCGAAACCCACCTTATCTCAGGCTGAAAAGCGTTTTTGTGCATTGTGCCATAACTTTTCAGGAAAGCTTCAGAACATGAAATTTTAACCTCCCACTATAGCAGAAAGGGTCTTTCTGGTAGTTGCACATCAAATCTAAACTGTCTGAAGTGTTTTTCCAAAGTTATCAACACTTTTATGTTTGGCGTTCCGAAACCCACCTTATCTCAGGCTGAAAAGCGTTTTTACGCATTGTGCCATAACTTTTCAGGGAAGCTTCAGAACATGAAATTTTAACCTCCCACTATAGCATAAAGGGTCTTTCTAGTAGTTGCACATCAAATCTAAACTGTCTGAAGTGTTTTTCCAAAGTTATCAACACTTTTATGTTTGGCGTTCCGAAACCCACCTTATCTCAGGCTGAAAAGCGTTTTTGTGCATTGTGCCATAACTTTTCAGGGAAGCTTCAGAACATGAAATTTTAACCTCCCACTATAGCAGAAAGGGTCTTTCTAGTAGTTGCACATCAAATCTAAGCTGTCTGAAGTGTTTTTCGAAAGTTATCAACACTTTTATGTTTGGCGTTCCGAAACCCACCTTATCTCAGGCTGAAAAGCGTTTTTGTGCATTGTGCCATAACTTTTCAGGAAAGCTTCAGAACATGAAATTTTAACCTCCCACTATAGCAGAAAGGGTCTTTCTGGTAGTTGCACATCAAATCTAAACTGTCTGAAGTGTTTTTCCAAAGTTATCAACACTTTTATGTTTGGCGTTCCGAAACCCACCTTATCTCAGGCTGAAAAGCGTTTTTACGCATTGTGCCATAACTTTTCAGGGAAGCTTCAGAACATGAAATTTTAACCTCCCACTATAGCAGAAAGGGTCTTTCTAGTAGGTGCACATCAAATCTAAGCTCTCTGAAGTGTTTTTCCAAAGTTATCAACACTTTTATGTTTGGCGTTCCGAAACCCACCTTATCTCAGGCTGAAAAGCGTTTTTGTGCATTGTGCCATAACTTTTCAGGAAAGCTTCAGAACATGAAATTTTAACCTCCCACTATAGCAGAAAGGGTCTTTCTAGTAGTTGCACATCAAATCTAAACTGTCTGAAGTGTTTTTCCAAAGTTATTAACACTTTTATGTTTGGCGTTCCGAAACCCACCTTATCTCAGGCTGAAAAGCGTTTTTGTGCATTGTGCCATAACTTTTCAGGGAAGCTTCAGAACATGAAATTTTAACCTCCCACTATAGCAGAAAGGGTCTTTCTAGTAGTTGCACATCAAATCTAAACTGTCTGAAGTGTTTTTCCAAAGTTATTAACACTTTTATGTTTGGCGTTCCGAAACCCACCTTATCTCAGGCTGAAAAGCGTTTTTGTGCATTTTGCCATAACTTTTCAGGGAAGCTTCAGAACATGAAATTTTAACCTCCCACTATAGCAGAAAGGGTCTTTCTAGTAGTTGCACTTCAAATCTAAACTGTCTGAAGTGTTTTTCCAAAGTTATCAACACTTTTATGTTTGGCGTTCCGAAACCGACCTTATCTCAGGCTGAAAAGCGTTTTTACGCATTGTGCCATAACTTTTCAGGGAAGCTTCAGAACATGAAATTTTAACCTCCCACTATAGCAGAAAGGGTCTTTCTAGTAGGTGCACATCAAATCTAAGCTGTCTGAAGTGTTTTTCGAAAGTTATCAACACTTTTATGTTTGGCGTTCCGAAACCCACCTTATCTCAGCTGAAAAGCGTTTTTGTGCATTGTGCCATAACTTTTCAGGGAAGCTTCAGAACATGAAATTTTAACCTCCCACTATAGCAGAAAGGGTTTTTCTAGTAGTTGCACATCAAATCTAAGCTGTCTGAAGTGTTTTTCAAAAGTTATCAACACTTTTATGTTTGGCGTTCCGAAACCCACCTTATCTCAGGCTGAAAAGCGTTTTTGTGCATTGTGCCATAACTTTTCAGGAAAGCTTCAGAACATGAAATTTTAACCTCCCACTATAGCAGAAAGGGTCTTTCTATTAGTTGCACATCAAATCTAAACTGTCTGAAGTGTTTTTCCAAAGTTATCAACACTTTTATGTTTGGCGTTCCGAATCCCACCTTATCTCAGGCTGAAAAGCGTTTTTGTGCATTGTGCCATAACTTTTCAGGGAAGCTTCAGAACATGAAATTTTAACCTCCCACTATAGCAGAAAGGGTCTTTCTAGTAGTTGCACATCAAATCTAAACTGTCTGAAGTGTTTTTCCAAAGTTATTAACACTTTTATGTTTGGCGTTCCGAAACCCACCTTATCTCAGGCTGAAAAGCGTTTTTGTGCATTGTGCCATAACTTTTCAGGGAAGCTTCAGAACATGAAATTTTAACCTCCCACTATAGCAGAAAGGGTCTTTCTAGTAGTTGCACATCAAATCTAAACTGTCTGAAGTGTTTTTCCAAAGTTATCAACACTTTTATGTTTGGCGTTCCGAAACCCACCTTTTCTCAGGCTGAAAAGCGTTTTTGTGCATTGTGCCATAACTTTTCAGGGAAGCTTCAGAACATGAAATTTTAACCTCCCACTATAGCAGAAAGGGTCTTTCTAGTAGGTGCACATCAAATCTAAGCTGTCTGAAGTGTTTTTCGAAAGTTATCAACACTTTTATGTTTGGCGTTCCGAAACCCACCTTATCTCAGGCTGAAAAGCGTTTTTGTGCATTGTGCCATAACTTTTCAGGGAAGCTTCAGAACATGAAATTTTAACCTCCCACTATAGCAGAAAGGGTCTTTCTAGTAGTTGCACATCAAATCTAAGCTGTCTGAAGTGTTTTTCAAAAGTTATCAACACTTTTATGTTTGGCGTTCCGAAACCCACCTTATCTCAGGCTGAAAAGCGTTTTTGTGCATTGTGCCATAACTTTTCAGGGAAGCTTCAGAACATGAAATTTTAACCTCCCACTATAGCAGAAAGGGTCTTTCTAGTAGTTGCACATCAAATCTAAACTGTCTGAAGTGTTTTTCGAAAGTTATCAACACTTTTATGTTTGGCGTTCCGAAACCCACCTTATCTCAGGCTGAAAAGCGTTTTTACGCATTGTGCCATAACTTTTCAGGGAAGCTTCAGAACATGAAATTTTAACCTCCCACTATAGCAGAAAGGGTCTTTCTAGTAGGTGCACATCAAATCTAAGCTCTCTGAAGTGTTTTTCGAAAGTTATCAACACTTTTATGTTTGGCGTTCCGAAACCCACCTTATCTCAGGCTGAAAAGCGTTTTTGTGCATTGTGCCATAACTTTTCAGGAAAGCTTCAGAACATGAAATTTTAACCTCCCACTATAGCAGAAAGGGTCTTTCTAGTAGTTGCACATCAAATCTAAACTGTCTGAAGTGTTTTTCCAAAGTTATCAACACTTTTATGTTTGGCGTTCCGAAACCCACCTTATCTCAGGCTGAAAAGCGTTTTTACGCATTTTGCCATAACTTTTCAGGGAAGCTTCAGAACATGAAATTTTAACCTCCCACTATAGCAGAAAGGGTCTTTCTAGTAGGTGCACATCAAATCTAAGCTGTCTGAAGTGTTTTTCGAAAGTTATCAACACTTTTATGTTTGGCGTTCCGAAACCCACCTTATCTCAGGCTGAAAAGCGTTTTTGTGCATTGTGCCATAACTTTTCAGGGAAGCTTCAGAACATGAAATTTTAACCTCCCACTATAGCAGAAAGGGTCTTTCTAGTAGTTGCACATCAAATCTAAGCTGTCTGAAGTGTTTTTCCAAAGTTATCAACACTTTTATGTTTGGCGTTCCGAAACCCACCTTATCTCAGGCTGAAAAGCGTTTTTGTGCATTGTGCCATAACTTTTCAGGAAAGCTTCAGAACATGAAATTTTAACCTCCCACTATAGCAGAATGGGTCTTTCTAGTAGTTGCACATCAAATCTAAACTGTCTGAAGTGCTTTTCCAAAGTTATCAACACTTTTATGTTTGGCGTTCCGAAACCCACCTTATCTCAGGCTGAAAAGCGTTTTTACGCATTGTGCCATAACTTTTCAGGGAAGCTTCAGAACATGAAATTTTAACCTCCCACTATAGCAGAAAGGGTCTTTCTAGTAGGTGCACATCAAATCTAAGCTCTCTGAAGTGTTTTTCGAAAGTTATCAACACTTTTATGTTTGGCGTTCCGAAACCCACCTTATCTCAGGCTGAAAAGCGTTTTTGTGCATTGTGCCATAACTTTTCAGGGAAGCTTCAGAACATGAAATTTTAACCTCCCACTATAGCAGAAAGGGTCTTTCTAGTAGTTGCACATCCAATCTAAGCTGTCTGAAGTGTTTTTCAAAAGTTATCAACACTTTTATGTTTGGCGTTCCGAAACCCACCTTATCTCAGGCTGAAAAGCGTTTTTGTGCATTGTGCCATAACTTTTCAGGAAAGCTTCAGAACATGAAATTTTAACCTCCCACTATAGCAGAAAGGGTCTTTCTAGTAGTTGCACATCAAATCTAAACTGTCTGAAGTGTTTTTCGAAAGTTATCAACACTTTTATGTTTGGCGTTCCGAAACCCACCTTATCTCAGGCTGAAATGCGTTTTTGTGCATTGTGCCATAACTTTTCAGGGAAGCTTCAGAACATGAAATTTTAACCTCCCACTATAGCAGAAAGGGTCTTTCTAGTAGTTGCACATCAAATCTAAGCTGTCTGAAGTGTTTTTCAAAAGTTATCAACACTTTTATGTTTGGCGTTCCGAAACCCACCTTATCTCAGGCTGAAAAGCGTTTTTGTGCATTGTGCCATAACTTTTCAGGAAAGCTTCAGAACATGAAATTTTAACCTCCCACTATAGCAGAAAGGGTCTTTCTAGTAGTTGCACATCAAATCTAAGCTGTCTGAAGTGTTTTTCAAAAGTTATCAACACTTTTATGTTTGGCGTTCCGAAACCCACCTTATCTCAGGCTGAAAAGCGTTTTTTTGCATTGTGCCATAACTTTTCAGGAAAGCTTCAGAACATGAAATTTTAACCTCCCACTATAGCAGAAAGGGTCTTTCTAGTAGTTGCACATCAAATCTAAGCTGTCTGAAGTGCTTTTCCAAAGTTATCAACACTTTTATGTTTGGCGTTCCGAAACCCACCTTATCTCAGGCTGAAAAGCGTTTTTACGCATTGTGCCATAACTTTTCAGGGAAGCTTCAGAACATGGAATTTTAACCTCCCACTATAGCAGAAAGGGTCTTTCTAGTAGGTGCACATCAAATCTAAGCTCTCTGAAGTGTTTTTCGAAAGTTATCAACACTTTTATGTTTGGCGTTCCGAAACCCACCTTATCTCAGGCTGAAAAGCGTTTTTGTGCATTGTGCCATAACTTTTCAGGGAAGCTTCAGAACATGAAATTTTAACCTCCCACTATAGCAGAAAGGGTCTTTCTAGTAGTTGCACATCCAATCTAAGCTGTCTGAAGTGTTTTTCAAAAGTTATCAACACTTTTATGTTTGGCGTTCCGAAACCCACCTTATCTCAGGCTGAAAAGCGTTTTTGTGCATTGTGCCATAACTTTTCAGGAAAGCTTCAGAACATGAAATTTTAACCTCCCACTATAGCAGAAAGGGTCTTTCTAGTAGTTGCACATCAAATCTAAACTGTCTGAAGTGTTTTTCGAAAGTTATCAACACTTTTATGTTTGGCGTTCCGAAACCCACCTTATCTCAGGCTGAAAAGCGTTTTTGTGCATTGTGCCATAACTTTTCAGGGAAGCTTCAGAACATGAAATTTTAACCTCCCACTATAGCAGAAAGGGTCTTTCTAGTAGTTGCACATCAAATCTAAGCTGTCTGAAGTGTTTTTCAAAAGTTATCAACACTTTTATGTTTGGCGTTCCGAAACCCACCTTATCTCAGGCTGAAAAGCGTTTTTGTGCATTGTGCCATAACTTTTCAGGAAAGCTTCAGAACATGAAATTTTAACCTCCCACTATAGCAGAAAGGGTCTTTCTAGTAGTTGCACATCAAATCTAAGCTGTCTGAAGTGTTTTTCAAAAGTTATCAACACTTTTATGTTTGGCGTTCCGAAACCCACCTTATCTCAGGCTGAAAAGCGTTTTTTTGCATTGTGCCATAACTTTTCAGGAAAGCTTCAGAACATGAAATTTTAACCTCCCACTATAGCAGAAAGGGTCTTTCTAGTAGTTGCACATCAAATCTAAGCTGTCTGAAGTGTTTTTCGAAAGTTATCAACACTTTTATGTTTGGCGTTCCGAAACCCACCTTATCTCAGGCTGAAAAGCGTTTTTGTGCATTGTGCCATAACTTTTCAGGAAAGCTTCAGAACATGAAATTTTAACCTCCCACTATAGCAGAAAGGGTCTTTCTAGTAGTTGCACATCAAATCTAAACTGTCTGAAGTGTTTTTCCAAAGTTATCAACACTTTTATGTTTGGCGTTCCGAAACCCACCTTATCTCAGGCTGAAAAACGTTTTTACGCATTGTGCCATAACTTTTCAGGGAAGCTTCAGAACATGAAATTTTAACCTCCCACTATAGCAGAAAGGGTCTTTCTAGTAGGTGCACATCAAATCTAAGCTCTCTGAAGTGTTTTTCGAAAGTTATCAACACTTTTATGTTTGGCGTTCCGAATCCCACCTTATCTCAGGCTGAAAAGCGTTTTTGTGCATTGTGCCATAACTTTTCAGGGAAGCTTCAGAACATGAAATTTTAACCTCCCACTATAGCAGAAAGGGTCTTTCTAGTAGTTGCACATCAAATCTAAACTGTCTGAAGTGTTTTTCCAAAGTTATCAACACTTTTATGTTTGGCGTTCCGAAACCCACCTTATCTCAGGCTGAAAAGCGTTTTTGTGCATTGTGCCATAACTTTTCAGGGAAGCTTCAGAACATGAAATTTTAACCTCCCATTATAGCAGAAAGGGTCTTTCTAGTAGTTGCACATCAAATCTAAACTGTCTGAAGTGTTTTTCCAAAGTTATCAACACTTTTATGTTTGGCGTTCCGAAACCCACCTTTTCTCAGGCTGAAAAGCGTTTTTACGCATTGTGCCATAACTTTTCAGGGAAGCTTCAGAACATGAAATTTTAACCTCCCACTATAGCAGAAAGGGTCTTTCTAGTAGGTGCACATCAAATCTAAGCTGTCTGAAGTGTTTTTCGAAAGTTATCAACACTTTTATGTTTGGCGTTCCGAAACCCACCTTATCTCAGGCTGAGAAGCGTTTTTGTGCATTGTGCCATAACTTTTCAGGGAAGCTTCAGAACATGAAATTTTAACCTCCCACTATAGCAGAAAGGGTCTTTCTAGTAGTTGCACATCAAATCTAAGCTGTCTGAAGTGTTTTTCAAAAGTTATCAACACTTTTATGTTTGGCGTTCCGAAACCCACCTTAGCTCAGGCTGAAAAGCGTTTTTGTGCATTGTGCCATAACTTTTCAGGAAAGCTTCAGAACATGAAATTTTAACCTCCCACTATAGCAGAAAGGGTCTTTCTAGTAGTTGCACATCAAATCTAAGCTGTCTGAAGTGTTTTTCAAAAGTTATCAACACTTTTATGTTTGGCGTTCCGAAACCCACCTTATCTCAGGCTGAAAAGCGTTTTTGTGCATTGTGCCATAACTTTTCAGGGAAGCTTCAGAACATGAAATTTTAACCTCCCACTATAGCAGAAAGGGTCTTTCTAGTAGTTGCACATCAAATCTAAACTGTCTGAAGTGTTTTTCCAAAGTTATGAACACTTTTATGTTTGGCGTTCCGAAACCCACCTTATCTCAGGCTGAAAAGCGTTTTTACGCATTGTGCCATAACTTTTCAGGGAAGCTTCAGAACATGAAATTTTAACCTCCCACTATAGCAGAAAGGGTCTTTCTAGTAGGTGCACATCAAATCTAAACTGTCTGAAGTGTTTTTCCAAAGTTATTAACACTTTTATGTTTGGCGTTCCGAAACCCACCTTATCTCAGGCTGAAAAGCGTTTTTGTGCATTGTGCCATAACTTTTCAGGGAAGCTTCAGAACATGAAATTTTAACCTCCCACTATAGCAGAAAGGGTCTTTCTAGTAGTTGCACATCAAATCTAAACTGTCTGAAGTGTTTTTCCAAAGTTATCAACACTTTTATGTTTGGCGTTCCGAAACCCACCTTATCTCAGGCTGAAAAGCGTTTTTGTGCATTGTGCCATAACTTTTCAGGGAAGCTTCAGAACATGAAATTTTAACCTCCCACTATAGCAGAAAGGGTCTTTCTAGTAGTTGCACATCAAATCTAAGCTCTCTGAAGTGTTTTTCGAAAGTTATCAACACTTTTATGTTTGGCGTTCCGAAACCCACCTTATCTCAGGCTGAAAAGCGTTTTTGTGCATTGTGCCATAACTTTTCAGGAAAGCTTCAGAACATGAAATTTTAACCTCCCACTATAGCAGAAAGGGTCTTTCTGGTAGTTGCACATCAAATCTAAACTGTCTGAAGTGTTTTTCCAAAGTTATCAACACTTTTATGTTTGGCGTTCCGAAACCCACCTTATCTCAGGCTGAAAAGCGTTTTTACGCATTGTGCCATAACTTTTCAGGGAAGCTTCAGAACATGAAATTTTAACCTCCCACTATAGCAGAAAGGGTCTTTCTAGTAGGTGCACATCAAATCTAAGCTCTCTGAAGTGTTTTTCCAAAGTTATCAACACTTTTATGTTTGGCGTTCCGAAACCCACCTTATCTCAGGCTGAAAAGCGTTTTTGTGCATTGTGCCATAACTTTTCAGGAAAGCTTCAGAACATGAAATTTTAACCTCCCACTATAGCAGAAAGGGTCTTTCTAGTAGTTGCACATCAAATCTAAACTGTCTGAAGTGTTTTTCCAAAGTTATTAACACTTTTATGTTTGGCGTTCCGAAACCCACCTTATCTCAGGCTGAAAAGCGTTTTTGTGCATTGTGCCATAACTTTTCAGGGAAGCTTCAGAACATGAAATTTTAACCTCCCACTATAGCAGAAAGGGTCTTTCTAGTAGTTGCACATCAAATCTAAACTGTCTGAAGTGTTTTTCCAAAGTTATTAACACTTTTATGTTTGGCGTTCCGAAACCCACCATATCTCAGGCTGAAAAGCGTTTTTGTGCATTGTGCCATAACTTTTCAGGGAAGCTTCAGAACATGAATTTTTAACCTCCCACTATAGCAGAAAGGGTCTTTCTAGTAGTTGCACATCAAATCTAAACTGTCTGAAGTGTTTTTCCAAAGTTATCAACACTTTTATGTTTGGCGTTCCGAAACCCACCTTATCTCAGGCTGAAAAGCGTTTTTACGCATTGTGCCATAACTTTTCAGGGAAGCTTCAGAACATGAAATTTTAACCTCCCACTATAGCAGAAAGGGTCTTTCTAGTAGGTGCACATCAAATCTAAGCTGTCTGAAGTGTTTTTCGAAAGTTATCAACACTTTTATGTTTGGCGTTCCGAAACCCACCTTATCTCAGGCTGAAAAGCGTTTTTGTGCATTGTGCCATAACTTTTCAGGGAAGCTTCAGAACATGAAATTTTAACCTCCCACTATAGCAGAAAGGGTCTTTCTAGTAGTTGCACATCAAATCTAAGCTGTCTGAAGTGTTTTTCAAAAGTTATCAACACTTTTATGTTTGGCGTTCCGAAACCCACCTTATCTCAGGCTGAAAAGCGTTTTTGTGCATTGTGCCATAACTTTTCAGGAAAGCTTCAGAACATGAAATTTTAACCTCCCACTATAGCAGAAAGGGTCTTTCTATTAGTTGCACATCAAATCTAAACTGTCTGAAGTGTTTTTCCAAAGTTATCAACACTTTTATGTTTGGCGTTCCGAAACCCACCTTATCTCAGGCTGAAAAGCGTTTTTACGCATTGTGCCATAACTTTTCAGGGAAGCTTCAGAACATGAAATTTTAACCTCCCACTATAGCAGAAAGGGTCTTTCTAGTAGGTGCACATCAAATCTAAGCTGTCTGAAGTGTTTTTCGAAAGTTATCAACACTTTTATGTTTGGCGTTCCGAAACCCACCTTATCTCAGGCTGAAAAGCGTTTTTGTGCATTGTGCCATAACTTTTCAGAAAAGCTTCAGAACATGAAATTTTAACCTCCCACTATAGCAGAAAGGGTCTTTCTAGTAGTTGCACATCAAATCTAAACTGTCTGAAGTGTTTTTCCAAAGTTATCAACACTTTTATGTTTGGCGTTCCGAAACCCACCTTATCTCAGGCTGAAAAACGTTTTTACGCATTGTGCCATAACTTTTCAGGGAAGCTTCAGAACATGAAATTTTAACCTCCCACTATAGCAGAAAGGGTCTTTCTAGTAGGTGCACATCAAATCTAAGCTCTCTGAAGTGTTTTTCGAAAGTTATCAACACTTTTATGTTTGGCGTTCCGAATCCCACCTTATCTCAGGCTGAAAAGCGTTTTTGTGCATTGTGCCATAACTTTTCAGGGAAGCTTCAGAACATGAAATTTTAACCTCCCACTATAGCAGAAAGGGTCTTTCTAGTAGTTGCACATCAAATCTAAACTGTCTGAAGTGTTTTTCCAAAGTTATTAACACTTTTATGTTTGGCGTTCCGAAACCCACCTTATCTCAGGCTGAAAAGCGTTTTTGTGCATTGTGCCATAACTTTTCAGGGAAGCTTCAGAACATGAAATTTTAACCTCCCACTATAGCAGAAAGGGTCTTTCTAGTAGTTGCACATCAAATCTAAACTGTCTGAAGTGTTTTTCCAAAGTTATCAACACTTTTATGTTTGGCGTTCCGAAACCCACCTTTTCTCAGGCTGAAAAGCGTTTTTACGCATTGTGCCATAACTTTTCAGGGAAGCTTCAGAACATGAAATTTTAACCTCCCACTATAGCAGAAAGGGTCTTTCTAGTAGGTGCACATCAAATCTAAGCTGTCTGAAGTGTTTTTCGAAAGTTATCAACACTTTTATGTTTGGCGTTCCGAAACCCACCTTATCTCAGGCTGAAAAGCGTTTTTGTGCATTGAGCCATAACTTTTCAGGGAAGCTTCAGAACATGAAATTTTAACCTCCCACTATAGCAGAAAGGGGCTTTCTAGTAGTTGCACATCAAATCTAAGCTGTCTGAAGTGTTTTTCAAAAGTTATCAACACTTTTATGTTTGGCGTTCCGAAACCCACCTTATCTCAGGCTGAAAAGCGTTTTTGTGCATTGTGCCATAACTTTTCAGGAAAGCTTCAGAACATGAAATTTTAACCTCCCACTATAGCAGAAAGGGTCTTTCTAGTAGTTGCACATCAAATCTAAGCTGTCTGAAGTGTTTTTCAAAAGTTATCAACACTTTTATGTTTGGCGTTCCGAAACCCACCTTATCTCAGGCTGAAAAGCGTTTTTGTGCATTGTGCCATAACTTTTCAGGGAAGCTTCAGAACATGAAATTTTAACCTCCCACTATAGCAGAAAGGGTCTTTCTAGTAGTTGCACATCAAATCTAAACTGTCTGAAGTGTTTTTCCAAAGTTATCAACACTTTTATGTTTGGCGTTCCGAAACCCACCTTATCTCAGGCTGAAAAGCGTTTTTACGCATTGTGCCATAACTTTTCAGGGAAGCTTCAGAACATGAAATTTTAACCTCCCACTATAGCAGAAAGGGTCTTTCTAGTAGGTGTACATCAAATCTAAGCTCTCTGAAGTGTTTTTCGAAAGTTATCAACACTTTTATGTTTGGCGTTCCGAAACCCACCTTATCTCAGGCTGAAAAGCGTTTTTGTGCATTGTGCCATAACTTTTCAGGAAAGCTTCAGAACATGAAATTTTAACCTCCCACTATAGCAGAAAGGGTCTTTCTAGTAGTTGCACATCAAATCTAAACTGTCTGAAGTGTTTTTCCAAAGTTATTAACACTTTTATGTTTGGCGTTCCGAAACCCACCTTATCTCAGGCTGAAAAGCGTTTTTGTGCATTGTGCCATAACTTTTCAGGGAAGCTTCAGAACATGAAATTTTAACCTCCCACTATAGCAGAAAGGGTCTTTCTAGTAGTTGCACATCAAATCTAAACTGTCTGAAGTGTTTTTCCAAAGTTATCAACACTTTTATGTTTGGCGTTCCGAAACCCACCTTTTCTCAGGCTGAAAAGCGTTTTTACGCATTGTGCCATAACTTTTCAGGGAAGCTTCAGAACATGAAATTTTAACCTCCCACTATAGCAGAAAGGGTCTTTCTAGTAGGTGCACATCAAATCTAAGCTGTCTGAAGTGTTTTTCGAAAGTTATCAACACTTTTATGTTTGGCGTTCCGAAACCCACCTTATCTCAGGCTGAAAAGCGTTTTTGTGCATTGAGCCATAACTTTTCAGGGAAGCTTCAGAACATGAAATTTTAACCTCCCACTATAGCAGAAAGGGGCTTTCTAGTAGTTGCACATCAAATCTAAGCTGTCTGAAGTGTTTTTCAAAAGTTATCAACACTTTTATGTTTGGCGTTCCGAAACCCACCTTATCTCAGGCTGAAAAGCGTTTTTGTGCATTGTGCCATAACTTTTCAGGAAAGCTTCAGAACATGAAATTTTAACCTCCCACTATAGCAGAAAGGGTCTTTCTAGTAGTTGCACATCAAATCTAAGCTGTCTGAAGTGTTTTTCAAAAGTTATCAACACTTTTATGTTTGGCGTTCCGAAACCCACCTTATCTCAGGCTGAAAAGCGTTTTTGTGCATTGTGCCATAACTTTTCAGGGAAGCTTCAGAACATGAAATTTTAACCTCCCACTATAGCAGAAAGGGTCTTTCTAGTAGGTGCACATCAAATCTAAGCTGTCTGAAGTGTTTTTCGAAAGTTATCAACACTTTTATGTTTGGCGTTCCGAAACCCACCTTATCTCAGGCTGAAAAGCGTTTTTGTGCATTGTGCCATAACTTTTCAGGGAAGCTTCAGAACATGAAATTTTAACCTCCCACTATAGCAGAAAGGGTCTTTCTAGTAGTTGCACATCAAATCTAAGCTGTCTGAAGTGTTTTTCAAAAGTTATCAACACTTTTATGTTTGGCGTTCCGAAACCCACCTTATCTCAGGCTGAAAAGCGTTTTTGTGCATTGTGCCATAACTTTTCAGGAAAGCTTCAGAACATGAAATTTTAACCTCCCACTATAGCAGAAAGGGTCTTTCTAGTAGTTGCACATCAAATCTAAGCTGTCTGAAGTGTTTTTCAAAAGTTATCAACACTTTTATGTTTGGCGTTCCGAAACCCACCTTATCTCAGGCTGAAAAGCGTTTTTGTGCATTGTGCCATAACTTTTCAGGAAAGCTTCAGAACATGAAATTTTAACCTCCCACTATAGCAGAAAGGGTCTTTCTATTAGTTGCACATCAAATCTAAGCTGTCTGAAGTGTTTTTCGAAAGTTATCAACACTTTTATGTTTGGCGTTCCGAAACCCACCTTATCTCAGGCTGAAAAGCGTTTTTGTGCATTGTGCCATAACTTTTCAGGAAAGCTTCAGAACATGAAATTTTAACCTCCCACTATAGCAGAAAGGGTCTTTCTAGTAGTTGCACATCAAATCTAAACTGTCTGAAGTGTTTTTCCAAAGTTATCAACACTTTTATGTTTGGCGTTCCGAAACCCACCTTATCTCAGGCTGAAAAACGTTTTTACGCATTGTGCCATAACTTTTCAGGGAAGCTTCAGAACATGAAATTTTAACCTCCCACTATAGCAGAAAGGGTCTTTCTAGTAGGTGCACATCAAATCTAAGCTCTCTGAAGTGTTTTTCGAAAGTTATCAACACTTTTATGTTTGGCGTTCCGAATCCCACCTTATCTCAGGCTGAAAAGCGTTTTTGTGCATTGTGCCATAACTTTTCAGGGAAGCTTCAGAACATGAAATTTTAACCTCCCACTATAGCAGAAAGGGTCTTTCTAGTAGTTGCACATCAAATCTAAACTGTCTGAAGTGTTTTTCCAAAGTTATTAACACTTTTATGTTTGGCGTTCCGAAACCCACCTTATCTCAGGCTGAAAAGCGTTTTTGTGCATTGTGCCATAACTTTTCAGGGAAGCTTCAGAACATGAAATTTTAACCTCCCACTATAGCAGAAAGGGTCTTTCTAGTAGTTGCACATCAAATCTAAACTGTCTGAAGTGTTTTTCCAAAGTTATCAACACTTTTATGTTTGGCGTTCCGAAACCCACCTTTTCTCAGGCTGAAAAGCGTTTTTACGCATTGTGCCATAACTTTTCAGGGAAGCTTCAGAACATGAGATTTTAACCTCCCACTATAGCAGAAAGGGTCTTTCTAGTAGGTGCACATCAAATCTAAGCTGTCTGAAGTGTTTTTCGAAAGTTATCAACACTTTTATGTTTGGCGTTCCGAAACCCACCTTATCTCAGGCTGAAAAGCGTTTTTGTGCATTGTGCCATAACTTTTCAGGGAAGCTTCAGAACATGAAATTTTAACCTCCCACTATAGCAGAAAGGGTCTTTCTAGTAGTTGCACATCAAATCTAAGCTGTCTGAAGTGTTTTTCAAAAGTTATCAACACTTTTATGTTTGGCGTTCCGAAACCCACCTTATCTCAGGCTGAAAAGCGTTTTTGTGCATTGTGCCATAACTTTTCAGGAAAGCTTCAGAACATGAAATTTTAACCTCCCACTATAGCAGAAAGGGTCTTTCTAGTAGTTGCACATCAAATCTAAGCTGTCTGAAGTGTTTTTCAAAAGTTATCAACACTTTTATGTTTGGCGTTCCGAAACCCACCTTATCTCAGGCTGAAAAGCGTTTTTGTGCATTGTGCCATAACTTTTCAGGGAAGCTTCAGAACATGAAATTTTAACCTCCCACTATAGCAGAAAGGGTCTTTCTAGTAGTTGCACATCAAATCTAAACTGTCTGAAGTGTTTTTCCAAAGTTATCAACACTTTTATGTTTGGCGTTCCGAAACCCACCTTATCTCGGGCTGAAAAGCGTTTTTACGCATTGTGCCATAACTTTTCAGGGAAGCTTCAGAACATGAAATTTTAACCTCCCACTATAGCAGAAAGGGTCTTTCTAGTAGGTGCACATCAAATCTAAACTGTCTGAAGTGTTTTTCCAAAGTTATTAACACTTTTATGTTTGGCGTTCCGAAACCCACCTTATCTCAGGCTGAAAAGCGTTTTTGTGCATTGTGCCATAACTTTTCAGGGAAGCTTCAGAACATGAAATTTTAACCTCCCACTATAGCAGAAAGGGTCTTTCTAGTAGTTGCACATCAAATCTAAACTGTCTGAAGTGTTTTTCCAAAGTTATCAACACTTTTATGTTTGGCGTTCCGAAACCCACCTTATCTCAGGCTGAAAAGCGTTTTTGTGCATTGTGCCATAACTTTTCAGGGAAGCTTCAGAACATGAAATTTTAACCTCCCACTATAGCAGAAAGGGTCTTTCTAGTAGTTGCACATCAAATCTAAGCTCTCTGAAGTGTTTTTCGAAAGTTATCAACACTTTTATGTTTGGCGTTCCGAAACCCACCTTATCTCAGGCTGAAAAGCGTTTTTGTGCATTGTGCCATAACTTTTCAGGAAAGCTTCAGAACATGAAATTTTAACCTCCCACTATAGCAGAAAGGGTCTTTCTGGTAGTTGCACATCAAATCTAAACTGTCTGAAGTGTTTTTCCAAAGTTATCAACACTTTTATGTTTGGCGTTCCGAAACCCACCTTATCTCAGGCTGAAAAGCGTTTTTACGCATTGTGCCATAACTTTTCAGGGAAGCTTCAGAACATGAAATTTTAACCTCCCACTATAGCAGAAAGGGTCTTTCTAGTAGGTGCACATCAAATCTAAGCTCTCTGAAGTGTTTTTCCAAAGTTATCAACACTTTTATGTTTGGCGTTCCGAAACCCACCTTATCTCAGGCTGAAAAGCGTTTTTGTGCATTGTGCCATAACTTTTCAGGAAAGCTTCAGAACATGAAATTTTAACCTCCCACTATAGCAGAAAGGGTCTTTCTAGTAGTTGCACATCAAATCTAAACTGTCTGAAGTGTTTTTCCAAAGTTATCAACACTTTTATGTTTGGCGTTCCGAAACCCACCTTATCTCAGGCTGAAAAGCGTTTTTGTGCATTGTGCCATAACTTTTCAGGGAAGCTTCAGAACATGAAATTTTAACCTCCCACTATAGCAGAAAGGGTCTTTCTAGTAGTTGCACATCAAATCTAAACTGTCTGAAGTGTTTTTCCAAAGTTATTAACACTTTTATGTTTGGCGTTCCGAAACCCACCTTTTCTCAGGCTGAAAAGCGTTTTTATGCATTGTGCCATAACTTTTCAGGGAAGCTTCAGAACATGAAATTTTAACCTCCCACTATAGCAGAAAGGGTCTTTCTAGTAGGTGCACATCAAATCTAAGCTGTCTGAAGTGTTTTTCGAAAGTTATCAACACTTTTATGTTTGGCGTTCCGAAACCCACCTTATCTCAGGCTGAAAAGCGTTTTTGTGCATTGTGCCATAACTTTTCAGGAAAGCTTCAGAACATGAAATTTTAACCTCCCACTATAGCAGAAAGGGTCTTTCTAGTAGTTGCACATCAAATCTAAGCTGTCTGAAGTGTTTTTCAAAAGTTATCAACACTTTTATGTTTGGCGTTCCGAAACCCACCTTATCTCAGGCTGAAAAGCGTTTTTGTGCATTGTGCCATAACTTTTCAGGGAAGCTTCAGAACATGAAATTTTAACCTCCCACTATAGCAGAAAGGGTCTTTCTAGTAGTTGCACATCAAATCTAAACTGTCTAAAGTGTTTTTCCAAAGTTATCAACACTTTTATGTTTGGCGTTCCGAAACCCACCTTATCTCAGGCTGAAAAGCGTTTTTACGCATTGTGCCATAACTTTTCAGGGAAGCTTCAGAACATGAAATTTTAACCTCCCACTATAGCAGAAAGGGTCTTTCTAGTAGGTGCACATCAAATCTAAACTGTCTGAAGTGTTTTTCCAAAGTTATTAACACTTTTATGTTTGGCGTTCCGAAACCCACCTTATCTCAGGCTGAAAAGCGTTTTTGTGCATTGTGCCATAACTTTTCAGGGAAGCTTCAGAACATGAAATTTTAACCTCCCACTATAGCAGAAAGGGTCTTTCTAGTAGTTGCACATCAAATCTAAACTGTCTGAAGTGTTTTTCCAAAGTTATCAACACTTTTATGTTTGGCGTTCCGAAACCCACCTTATCTCAGGCTGAAAAGCGTTTTTGTGCATTGTGCCATAACTTTTCAGGGAAGCTTCAGAACATGAAATTTTAACCTCCCACTATAGCAGAAAGGGTCTTTCTAGTAGTTGCACATCAAATCTAAGCTCTCTGAAGTGTTTTTCGAAAGTTATCAACACTTTTATGTTTGGCGTTCCGAAACCCACCTTATCTCAGGCTGAAAAGCGTTTTTGTGCATTGTGCCATAACTTTTCAGGAAAGCTTCAGAACATGAAATTTTAACCTCCCACTATAGCAGAAAGGGTCTTTCTGGTAGTTGCACATCAAATCTAAACTGTCTGAAGTGTTTTTCGAAAGTTATCAACACTTTTATGTTTGGCGTTCCGAAACCCCCCTTATCTCAGGCTGAAAAGCGTTTTTACGCATTGTGCCATAACTTTTCAGGGAAGCTTCAGAACATGAAATTTTAACCTCCCACTATAGCAGAAAGGGTCTTTCTAGTAGGTGCACATCAAATCTAAGCTCTCTGAAGTGTTTTTCCAAAGTTATCAACACTTTTATGTTTGGCGTTCCGAAACCCACCTTATCTCAGGCTGAAAAGCGTTTTTGTGCATTGTGCCATAACTTTTCAGGAAAGCTTCAGAACATGAAATTTTAACCTCCCACTATAGCAGAAAGGGTCTTTCTAGTAGTTGCACATCAAATCTAAACTGTCTGAAGTGTTTTTCCAAAGTTATTAACACTTTTATGTTTGGCGTTCCGAAACCCACCTTATCTCAGGCTGAAAAGCGTTTTTGTGCATTGTGCCATAACTTTTCAGGGAAGCTTCAGAACATGAAATTTTAACCTCCCACGATAGCAGAAAGGGTCTTTCTAGTAGTTGCACATCAAATCTAAACTGTCTGAAGTGTTTTTCCAAAGTTATCAACACTTTTATGTTTGGCGTTCCGAAACCCACCTTATCTCAGGCTGAAAAGCGTTTTTACGCATTGTGCCATAACTTTTCAGGGAAGCTTCAGAACATGAAATTTTAACCTCCCACTATAGCAGAAAGGGTCTTTCTAGTAGGTGCACATCAAATCTAAGCTGTCTGAAGTGTTTTTCGAAAGTTATCAACACTTTTATGTTTGGCGTTCCGAAACCCACCTTATCTCAGGCTGAAAAGCGTTTTTGTGCATTGTGCCATAACTTTTCAGGGAAGCTTCAGAACATGAAATTTTAACCTCCCACTATAGCAGAAAGGGTCTTTCTGGTAGTTGCACATCAAATCTAAACTGTCTGAAGTGTTTTTCGAAAGTTATCAACACTTTTATGTTTGGCGTTCCGAAACCCACCTTATCTCAGGCTGAAAAGCGTTTTTGTGCATTGTGCCATAACTTTTCAGGGAAGCTTCAGAACATGAAATTTTAACCTCCCACGATAGCAGAAAGGGTCTTTCTAGTAGTTGCACATCAAATCTAAACTGTCTGAAGTGTTTTTCCAAAGTTATCAACACTTTTATGTTTGGCGTTCCGAAACCCACCTTATCTCAGGCTGAAAAGCGTTTTTACGCATTGTGCCATAACTTTTCAGGGAAGCTTCAGAACATGAAATTTTAACCTCCCACTATAGCAGAAAGGGTCTTTCTAGTAGGTGCACATCAAATCTAAGCTGTCTGAAGTGTTTTTCGAAAGTTATCAACACTTTTATGTTTGGCGTTCCGAAACCCACCTTATCTCAGGCTGAAAAGCGTTTTTGTGCATTGTGCCATAACTTTTCAGGGAAGCTTCAGAACATGAAATTTTAACCTCCCACTATAGCAGAAAGGGTCTTTCTAGTAGTTGCACATCAAATCTAAGCTGTCTGAAGTGTTTTTCAAAAGTTATCAACACTTTTATGTTTGGCGTTCCGAAACCCACCTTATCTCAGGCTGAAAAGCGTTTTTGTGCATTGTGCCATAACTTTTCAGGAAAGCTTCAGAACATGAAATTTTAACCTCCCACTATAGCAGAAAGGGTCTTTCTATTAGTTGCACATCAAATCTAAACTGTCTGAAGTGTTTTTCCAAAGTTATCAACACTTTTATGTTTGGCGTTCCGAAACCCACCTTATCTCAGGCTGAAAAGCGTTTTTACGCATTGTGCCATAACTTTTCAGGGAAGCTTCAGAACATGAAATTTTAACCTCCCACTATAGCAGAAAGGGTCTTTCTAGTAGGTGCACATCAAATCTAAGCTGTCTGAAGTGTTTTTCGAAAGTTATCAACACTTTTATGTTTGGCGTTCCGAAACCCACCTTATCTCAGGCTGAAAAGCGTTTTTGTGCATTGTGCCATAACTTTTCAGGAAAGCTTCAGAACATGAAATTTTAACCTCCCACTATAGCAGAAAGGGTCTTTCTAGTAGTTGCACATCAAATCTAAACTGTCTGAAGTGTTTTTCGAAAGTTATCAACACTTTTATGTTTGGCGTTCCGAAACCCACCTTATCTCAGGCTGAAAAACGTTTTCACGCATTGTGCCATAACTTTTCAGGGAAGCTTCAGAACATGAAATTTTAACCTCCCACTATAGCAGAAAGGGTCTTTCTAGTAGGTGCACATCAAATCTAAGCTCTCTGAAGTGTTTTTCGAAAGTTATCAACACTTTTATGTTTGGCGTTCCGAATCCCACCTTATCTCAGGCTGAAAAGCGTTTTTGTGCATTGTGCCATAACTTTTCAGGGAAGCTTCAGAACATGAAATTTTAACCTCCCACTATAGCAGAAAGGGTCTTTCTAGTAGTTGCACATCAAATCAAAACTGTCTGAAGTGTTTTTCCAAAGTTATTAACACTTTTATGTTTGGCGTTCCGAAACCCACCTTATCTCAGGCTGAAAAGCGTTTTTGTGCATTGTGCCATAACTTTTCAGGGAAGCTTCAGAACATGAAATTTTAACCTCCCACTATAGCAGAAAGGGTCTTTCTAGTAGGTGCACATCAAATCTAAGCTGTCTGAAGTGTTTTTCAAAAGTTATCAACACTTTTATGTTTGGCGTTCCGAAACCCACCTTATCTCAGGCTGAAAAGCGTTTTTGTGCATTGTGCCATAACTTTTCAGGGAAGCTTCAGAACATGAAATTTTAACGTCCCACTATAGCAGAAAGGGTCTTTCTAGTAGTTGCACATCAAATCTAAGCTGTCTGAAGTGTTTTTCAAAAGTTATCAACACTTTTATGTTTGGCGTTCCGAAACCCACCTTATCTCAGGCTGAAAAGCGTTTTTGTGCATTGTGCCATAACTTTTCAGGAAAGCTTCAGAACATGAAATTTTAACCTCCCACTATAGCAGAAAGGGTCTTTCTAGTAGTTGCACATCAAATCTAAGCTGTCTGAAGTGTTTTTCAAAAGTTATCAACACTTTTATGTTTGGCGTTCCGAAACCCACCTTATCTCAGGCTGAAAAGCGTTTTTGTGCATTGTGCCATAACTTTTCAGGGAAGCTTCAGAACATGAAATTTTAACCTCCCACTATAGCAGAAAGGGTCTTTCTAGTAGTTGCACATCAAATCTAAACTGTCTGAAGTGTTTTTCCAAAGTTATCAACACTTTTATGTTTGGCGTTCCGAAACCCACCTTATCTCAGGCTGAAAAGCGTTTTTACGCATTGTGCCATAACTTTTCAGGGAAGCTTCAGAACATGAAATTTTAACCTCCCACTATAGCAGAAAGGGTCTTTCTAGTAGGTGCACATCAAATCTAAGCTCTCTGAAGTGTTTTTCGAAAGTTATCAACACTTTTATGTTTGGCGTTCCGAAACCCACCTTATCTCAGGCTGAAAAGCGTTTTTGTGCATTGTGCCATAACTTTTCAGGAAAGCTTCAGAACATGAAATTTTAACCTCCCACTATAGCAGAAAGGGTCTTTCTAGTAGTTGCACATCAAATCTAAACTGTCTGAAGTGTTTTTCCAAAGTTATTAACACTTTTATGTTTGGCGTTCCGAAACCCACCTTATCTCAGGCTGAAAAGCGTTTTTGTGCATTGTGCCATAACTTTTCAGGGAAGCTTCAGAACATGAAATTTTAACCTCCCACTATAGCAGAAAGGGTCTTTCTAGTAGTTGCACATCAAATCTAAACTGTCTGAAGTGTTTTTCCAAAGTTATTAACACTTTTATGTTTGGCGTTCCGAAACCCACCTTATCTCAGGCTGAAAAGCGTTTTTGTGCATTGTGCCATAACTTTTCAGGGAAGCTTCAGAACATGAAATTTTAACCTCCCACTATAGCAGAAAGGGTCTTTCTAGTAGTTGCACATCAAATCTAAACTGTCTGAAGTGTTTTTCCAAAGTTATCAACACTTTTATGTTTGGCGTTCCGAAACCCACCTTATCTTAGGCTGAAAAGCGTTTTTACGCATTGTGCCATAACTTTTCAGGGAAGCTTCAGAACATGAAATTTTAACCTCCCACTATAGCAGAAAGGGTCTTTCTAGTAGGTGCACATCAAATCTAAGCTGTCTGAAGTGTTTTTCGAAAGTTATCAACACTTTTATGTTTGGCGTTCCGAAACCCACCTTATCTCAGGCTGAAAAGCGTTTTTGTGCATTGTGCCATAACTTTTCAGGGAAGCTTCAGAACATGAAATTTTAACCTCCCACTATAGCAGAAAGGGTCTTTCTAGTAGTTGCACATCAAATCTAAGCTGTCTGAAGTGTTTTTCAAAAGTTATCAACACTTTTATGTTTGGCGTTCCGAAACCCACCTTATCTCAGGCTGAAAAGCGTTTTTGTGCATTGTGCCATAACTTTTCAGGAAAGCTTCAGAACATGAAATTTTAACCTCCCACTATAGCAGAAAGGGTCTTTCTAGTAGTTGCACATCAAATCTAAACTGTCTGAAGTGTTTTTCCAAAGTTATCAACACTTTTATGTTTGGCGTTCCGAAACCCACCTTATCTCAGGCTGAAAAGCGTTTTTACGCATTGTGCCATAACTTTTCAGGGAAGCTTCAGAACATGAAATTTTAACCTCCCACTATAGCAGAAAGGGTCTTTCTAGTAGGTGCACATCAAATCTAAGCTCTCTGAAGTGTGTTTCGAAAGTTATCAACACTTTTATGTTTGGCGTTCCGAAACCCACCTTATCTCAGGCTGAAAAGCGTTTTTGTGCATTGTGCCATAACTTTTCAGGGAAGCTTCAGAACATGAAATTTTAACCTCCCACTATAGCAGAAAGGGTCTTTCTAGTAGTTGCACATCAAATCTAAACTGTCTGAAGTGTTTTTCCAAAGTTATTAACACTTTTATGTTTGGCGTTCCGAAACCCACCTTATCTCAGGCTGAAAAGCGTTTTTGTGCATTGTGCCATAGCTTTTCAGGGAAGCTTCAGAACATGAAATTTTAACCTCCCACTATAGCAGAAAGGGTCTTTCTAGTAGTTGCACATCAAATCTAAACTGTCTGAAGTGTTTTTCCAAAGTTATCAACACTTTTATGTTTGGCGTTCCGAAACCCACCTTATCTCAGGCTGAAAAGCGTTTTTGTGCATTGTGCCATAACTTTTCAGGGAAGCTTCAGAACATGAAATTTTAACCTCCCACTATAGCAGAAAGGGTCTTTCTAGTAGTTGCACATCAAATCTAAGCTGTCTGAAGTGTTTTTCAAAAGTTATCAACACTTTTATGTTTGGCGTTCCGAAACCCACCTTATCTCAGGCTGAAAAGCGTTTTTGTGCATTGTGCCATAACTTTTCAGGAAAGCTTCAGAACATGAAATTTTAACCTCCCACTATAGCAGAAAGGGTCTTTCTAGTAGTTGCACATCAAATCTAAACTGTCTGAAGTGTTTTTCCAAAGTTATCAACACTTTTATGTTTGGCGTTCCGAAACCCACCTTATCTCAGGCTGAAAAGCGTTTTTACGCATTGTGCCATAACTTTTCAGGGAAGCTTCAGAACATGAAATTTTAACCTCCCACTATAGCAGAAAGGGTCTTTCTAGTAGGTGCACATCAAATCTAAGCTCTCTGAAGTGTTTTTCGAAAGTTATCAACACTTTTATGTTTGGCGTTCCGAAACCCACCTTATCTCAGGCTGAAAAGCGTTTTTGTGCATTGTGCCATAACTTTTCAGGAAAGCTTCAGAACATGAAATTTTAACCTCCCACTATAGCAGAAAGGGTCTTTCTAGTAGTTGCACATCAAATCTAAACTGTCTGAAGTGTTTTTCCAAAGTTATTAACACTTTTATGTTTGGCGTTCCGAAACCCACCTTATCTCAGGCTGAAAAGCGTTTTTGTGCATTGTGCCATAACTTTTCAGGGAAGCTTCAGAACATGAAATTTTAACCTCCCACTATAGCAGAAAGGGTCTTTCTAGTAGTTGCACATCAAATCTAAACTGTCTGAAGTGTTTTTCCAAAGTTATCAACACTTTTATGTTTGGCGTTCCGAAACCCACCTTATCTCAGGCTGAAAAGCGTTTTTACGCATTGTGCCATAACTTTTCAGGGAAGCTTCAGAACATGAAATTTTAACCTCCCACTATAGCAGAAAGGGTCTTTCTAGTAGGTGCACATCAAATCTAAGTTGTCTGAAGTGTTTTTCGAAAGTTATCAACACTTTTATGTTTGGCGTTCCGAAACCCACCTTATCTCAGGCTGAAAAGCGTTTTTGTGCATTGTGCCATAACTTTTCAGGGAAGCTTCAGAACATGAAATTTTAACCTCCCACTATAGCAGAAAGGGTCTTTCTAGTAGGTGCACATCAAATCTAAGCTGTCTGAAGTGTTTTTCAAAAGTTATCAACACTTTTATGTTTGGCGTTCCGAAACCCACCTTATCTCAGGCTGAAAAGCGTTTTTGTGCATTGTGCCATAACTTTTCAGGAAAGCTTCAGAACATGAAATTTTAACCTCCCACTATAGCAGAAAGGGTCTTTCTAGTAGTTGCACATCAAATCTAAACTGTCTGAAGTGTTTTTCCAAAGTTATCAACACTTTTATGTTTGGCGTTCCGAAACCCACCTTATCTCAGGCTGAAAAGCGTTTTTACGCATTGTGCCATAACTTTTCAGGGAAGCTTCAGAACATGAAATTTTAACCTCCCACTATAGCAGAAAGGGTCTTTCTAGTAGGTGCACATCAAATCTAAGCTCTCTGAAGTGTGTTTCGAAAGTTATCAACACTTTTATGTTTGGCGTTCCGAAACCCACCTTATCCCAGGCTGAAAAGCGTTTTTGTGCATTGTGCCATAACTTTTCAGGGAAGCTTCAGAACATGAAATTTTAACCTCCCACTATAGCAGAAAGGGTCTTTCTAGTAGTTGCACATCAAATCTAAACTGTCTGAAGTGTTTTTCCAAAGTTATTAACACTTTTATGTTTGGCGTTCCGAAACCCACCTTATCTCAGGCTGAAAAGCGTTTTTGTGCATTGTGCCATAACTTTTCAGGGAAGCTTCAGAACATGAAATTTTAACCTCCCACTATAGCAGAAAGGGTCTTTCTAGTAGTTGCACATCAAATCTAAACTGTCTGAAGTGTTTTTCCAAAGTTATCAACACTTTTATGTTTGGCGTTCCGAAACCCACCTTATCTCAGGCTGAAAAGCGTTTTTGTGCATTGTGCCATAACTTTTCAGGGAAGTTTCAGAACATGAAATTTTAACCTCCCACTATAGCAGAAAGGGTCTTTCTAGTAGTTGCACATCAAATCTAAGCTGTCTGAAGTGTTTTTCAAAAGTTATCAACACTTTTATGTTTGGCGTTCCGAAACCCACCTTATCTCAGGCTGAAAAGCGTTTTTGTGCATTGTGCCATAACTTTTCAGGAAAGCTTCAGAACATGAAATTTTAACCTCCCACTATAGCAGAAAGGGTCTTTCTAGTAGTTGCACATCAAATCTAAACTGTCTGAAGTGTTTTTCCAAAGTTATCAACACTTTTATGTTTGGCGTTCCGAAACCCACCTTATCTCAGGCTGAAAAGCGTTTTTACGCATTGTGCCATAACTTTTCAGGGAAGCTTCAGAACATGAAATTTTAACCTCCCACTATAGCAGAAAGGGTCTTTCTAGTAGGTGCACATCAAATCTAAGCTGTCTGAAGTGTTTTTCGAAAGTTATCAACACTTTTATGTTTGGCGTTCCGAAACCCACCTTATCTCAGGCTGAAAAGCGTTTTTGTGCATTGTGCCATAACTTTTCTGGGAAGCTTCAGAACATGAAATTTTAACCTCCCACTATAGCAGAAAGGGTCTTTCTAGTAGTTGCACATCAAATCTAAACTGTCTGAAGTGTTTTTCAAAAGTTATCAACACTTTTATGTTTGGCGTTCCGAAACCCACCTTATCTCAGGCTGAAAAGCGTTTTTGTGCATTGTGCCATAACTTTTCAGGAAAGCTTCAGAACATGAAATTTTAACCTCCCACTATAGCAGAAAGGGTCTTTCTAGTAGTTGCACATCAAATCTAAGCTGTCTGAAGTGTTTTTCAAAAGTTATCAACACTTTTATGTTTGGCGTTCCGAAACCCACCTTATCTCAGGCTGAAAAGCGTTTTTGTGCATTGTGCCATAACTTTTCAGGAAAGCTTCAGAACATGAAATTTTAACCTCCCACTATAGCAGAAAGGGTCTTTCTATTAGTTCCACATCAAATCTAAGCTGTCTGAAGTGTTTTTCGAAAGTTATCAACACTTTTATGTTTGGCGTTCCGAAACCCACCTTATCTCAGGCTGAAAAGCGTTTTTGTGCATTGTGCCATAACTTTTCAGGAAAGCTTCAGAACATGAAATTTTAACCTCCCACTATAGCAGAAAGGGTCTTTCTAGTAGTTGCACATCAAATCTAAACTGTCTGAAGTGTTTTTCCAAAGTTATCAACACTTTTATGTTTGGCGTTCCGAAACCCACCTTATCTCAGGCTGAAAAACGTTTTTACGCATTGTGCCATAACTTTTCAGGGAAGCTTCAGAACATGAAATTTTAACCTCCCACTATAGCAGAAAGGGTCTTTCTAGTAGGTGCACATCAAATCTAAGCTCTCTGAAGTGTGTTTCGAAAGTTATCAACACTTTTATGTTTGGCGTTCCGAAACCCACCTTATCTCAGGCTGAAAAGCGTTTTTGTGCATTGTGCCATAACTTTTCAGGAAAGCTTCAGAACATGAAATTTTAACCTTCCACTATAGCAGAAAGGGTCTTTCTAGTAGTTGCACATCAAATCTAAACTGTCTGAAGTGTTTTTCCAAAGTTATTAACACTTTTATGTTTGGCGTTCCGAAACCCACCTTATCTCAGGCTGAAAAGCGTTTTTGTGCATTGAGCCTTAACTTTTCAGGGAAGCTTCAGAACATGAAATTTTAACCTCCCACTATAGCAGAAAGGGGCTTTCTAGTAGTTGCACATCAAATCTAAGCTGTCTGAAGTGTTTTTCAAAAGTTATCAACACTTTTATGTTTGGCGTTCCGAAACCCACCTTATCTCAGGCTGAAAAGCGTTTTTACGCATTGTGCCATAACTTTTCAGGGAAGCTTCAGAACATGAAATTTTAACCTCCCACTATAGCAGAAAGGGGCTTTCTAGTAGGTGCACATCAAATCTAAGCTCTCTGAAGTGTTTTTCGAAAGTTATCAACACTTTTATGTTTGGCGTTCCGAAACCCACCTTATCTCAGGCTGAAAAGCGTTTTTGTGCATTGTGCCATAACTTTTCAGGAAAGCTTCAGAACATGAAATTTTAACCTCCCACTATAGCAGAAAGGGTCTTTCTAGTAGTTGCACATCAAATCTAAACTGTCTGAAGTGTTTTTCCAAAGTTATTAACACTTTTATGTTTGGCGTTCCGAAACCCACCTTATCTCAGGCTGAAAAGCGTTTTTGTGCATTGTGCCATAACTTTTCAGGGAAGCTTCAGAACATGAAATTTTAACCTCCCACTATAGCAGAAAGGGTCTTTCTAGTAGTTGCACATCAAATCTAAACTGTCTGAAGTGTTTTTCCAAAGTTATTAACACTTTTATGTTTGGCGTTCCGAAACCCACCTTATCTCAGGCTGAAAAGCGTTTTTGTGCATTGTGCCATAACTTTTCAGGAAAGCTTCAGAACATGAAATTTTAACCTCCCACTATAGCAGAAAGGGTCTTTCTAGTAGTTGCACATCAAATCTAAGCTGTCTGAAGTGTTTTTCAAAAGTTATCAACACTTTTATGTTTGGCGTTCCGAAACCCACCTTATCTCAGGCTGAAAAGCGTTTTTGTGCATTGTGCCATAACTTTTCAGGGAAGCTTCAGAACATGAAATTTTAACCTCCCACTATAGCAGAAAGGGTCTTTCTAGTAGTTGCACATCAAATCTAAACTGTCTGAAGTGTTTTTCCAAAGTTATCAACACTTTTATGTTTGGCGTTCCGAAACCCACCTTATCTCAGGCTGAAAAGCGTTTTTACGCATTGTGCCATAACTTTTCAGGGAAGCTTCAGAACATGAAATTTTAACCTCCCACTATAGCAGAAAGGGTCTTTCTAGTAGGTGCACATCAAATCTAAGCTCTCTGAAGTGTTTTTCGAAAGTTATCAACACTTTTATGTTTGGCGTTCCGAAACCCACCTTATCTCAGGCTGAAAAGCGTTTTTGTGCATTGTGCCATAACTTTTCAGGAAAGCTTCAGAACATGAAATTTTAACCTCCCACTATAGCAGAAAGGGTCTTTCTAGTAGTTGCACATCAAATCTAAACTGTCTGAAGTGTTTTTCCAAAGTTATTAACACTTTTATGTTTGGCGTTCCGAAACCCACCTTATCTCAGGCTGAAAAGCGTTTTTGTGCATTGTGCCATAACTTTTCAGGGAAGCTTCAGAACATGAAATTTTAACCTTCCACTATAGCAGAAAGGGTCTTTCTAGTAGTTGCACATCAAATCTAAACTGTCTGAAGTGTTTTTCCAAAGTTATTAACACTTTTATGTTTGGCGTTCCGAAACCCACCTTATCTCAGGCTGAAAAGCGTTTTTGTGCATTGTGCCATAACTTTTCAGGGAAGCTTCAGAACATGAAATTTTAACCTCCCACTATAGCAGAAAGGGTCTTTCTAGTAGTTGCACATCAAATCTAAACTGTCTGAAGTGTTTTTCCAAAGTTATCAACACTTTTATGTTTGGCGTTCCGAAACCCACCTTATCTCAGGCTGAAAAGCGTTTTTACGCATTGTGCCATAACTTTTCAGGGAAGCTTCAGAACATGAAATTTTAACCTCCCACTATAGCAGAAAGGGTCTTTCTAGTAGGTGCACATCAAATCTAAGCTGTCTGAAGTGTTTTTCGAAAGTTATCAACACTTTTATGTTTGGCGTTCCGAAACCCACCTTATCTCAGGCTGAAAAGCGTTTTTGTGCATTGTGCCATAACTTTTCAGGGAAGCTTCAGAACATGAAATTTTAACCTCCCACTATAGCAGAAAGGGTCTTTCTAGTAGTTGCACATCAAATCTAAGCTGTCTGAAGTGTTTTTCAAAGGTTATCAACACTTTTATGTTTGGCGTTCCGAAACCCACCTTATCTCAGGCTGAAAAGCGTTTTTGTGCATTGTGCCATAACTTTTCAGGAAAGCTTCAGAACATGAAATTTTAACCTCCCACTATAGCAGAAAGGGTCTTTCTAGTAGTTGCACATCAAATCTAAACTGTCTGAAGTGTTTTTCCAAAGTTATCAACACTTTTATGTTTGGCGTTCCGAAACCCACCTTATCTCAGGCTGAAAAGCGTTTTTACGCATTGTGCCATAACTTTTCAGGGAAGCTTCAGAACATGAAATTTTAACCTCCCACTATAGCAGAAAGGGTCTTTCTAGTAGGTGCACATCAAATCTAAGCTCTCTGAAGTGTGTTTCGAAAGTTATCAACACTTTTATGTTTGGCGTTCCGAAACCCACCTTATCCCAGGCTGAAAAGCGTTTTTGTGCATTGTGCCATAACTTTTCAGGGAAGCTTCAGAACATGAAATTTTAACCTCCCACTATAGCAGAAAGGGTCTTTCTAGTAGTTGCACATCAAATCTAAACTGTCTGAAGTGTTTTTCCAAAGTTATCAACACTTTTATGTTTGGCGTTCCGAAACCCACCTTATCTCAGGCTGAAAAGCGTTTTTACGCATTGTGCCATAACTTTTCAGGGAAGCTTCAGAACATGAAATTTTAACCTCCCACTATAGCAGAAAGGGTCTTTCTAGTAGGTGCACATCAAATCTAAGCTGTCTGAAGTGTTTTTCGAAAGTTATCAACACTTTTATGTTTGGCGTTCCGAAACCCACCTTATCTCAGGCTGAAAAGCGTTTTTGTGCATTGTGCCATAACTTTTCAGGGAAGCTTCAGAACATGAAATTTTAACCTCCCACTATAGCAGAAAGGGTCTTTCTAGTAGGTGCACATCAAATCTAAGCTGTCTGAAGTGTTTTTCAAAAGTTATCAACACTTTTATGTTTGGCGTTCCGAAACCCACCTTATCTCAGGCTGAAAAGCGTTTTTGTGCATTGTGCCATAACTTTTCAGGAAAGCTTCAGAACATGAAATTTTAACCTCCCACTATAGCAGAAAGGGTCTTTCTAGTAGTTGCACATCAAATCTAAACTGTCTGAAGTGTTTTTCCAAAGTTATCAACACTTTTATGTTTGGCGTTCCGAAACCCACCTTATCTCAGGCTGAAAAGCGTTTTTACGCATTGTGCCATAACTTTTCAGGGAAGCTTCAGAACATGAAATTTTAACCTCCCACTATAGCAGAAAGGGTCTTTCTAGTAGGTGCACATCAAATCTAAGCTCTCTGAAGTGTGTTTCGAAAGTTATCAACACTTTTATGTTTGGCGTTCCGAAACCCACCTTATCCCAGGCTGAAAAGCGTTTTTGTGCATTGTGCCATAACTTTTCAGGGAAGCTTCAGAACATGAAATTTTAACCTCCCACTATAGCAGAAAGGGTCTTTCTAGTAGTTGCACATCAAATCTAAACTGTCTGAAGTGTTTTTCCAAAGTTATTTACACTTTTATGTTTGGCGTTCCGAAACCCACCTTATCTCAGGCTGAAAAGCGTTTTTGTGCATTGTGCCATAACTTTTCAGGGAAGCTTCAGAACATGAAATTTTAACCTCCCACTATAGCAGAAAGGGTCTTTCTAGTAGTTGCACATCAAATCTAAACTGTCTGAAGTGTTTTTCCAAAGTTATCAACACTTTTATGTTTGGCGTTCCGAAACCCACCTTATCTCAGGCTGAAAAGCGTTTTTGTGCATTGTGCCATAACTTTTCAGGGAAGCTTCAGAACATGAAATTTTAACCTCCCACTATAGCAGAAAGGGTCTTTCTAGTAGTTGCACATCAAATCTAAGCTGTCTGAAGTGTTTTTCAAAAGTTATCAACACTTTTATGTTTGGCGTTCCGAAACCCACCTTATCTCAGGCTGAAAAGCGTTTTTGTGCATTGTGCCATAACTTTTCAGGAAAGCTTCAGAACATGAAATTTTAACCTCCCACTATAGCAGAAAGGGTCTTTCTAGTAGTTGCACATCAAATCTAAACTGTCTGAAGTGTTTTTCCAAAGTTATCAACACTTTTATGTTTGGCGTTCCGAAACCCACCTTATCTCAGGCTGAAAAGCGTTTTTACGCATTGTGCCATAACTTTTCAGGGAAGCTTCAGAACATGAAATTTTAACCTCCCACTATAGCAGAAAGGGTCTTTCTAGTAGGTGCACATCAAATCTAAGCTGTCTGAAGTGTTTTTCGAAAGTTATCAACACTTTTATGTTTGGCGTTCCGAAACCCACCTTATCTCAGGCTGAAAAGCGTTTTTGTGCATTGTGCCATAACTTTTCTGGGAAGCTTCAGAACATGAAATTTTAACCTCCCACTATAGCAGAAAGGGTCTTTCTAGTAGTTGCACATCAAATCTAAACTGTCTGAAGTGTTTTTCAAAAGTTATCAACACTTTTATGTTTGGCGTTCCGAAACCCACCTTATCTCAGGCTGAAAAACGTTTTTGTGCATTGTGCCATAACTTTTCAGGAAAGCTTCAGAACATGAAATTTTAACCTCCCACTATAGCAGAAAGGGTCTTTCTAGTAGTTGCACATCAAATCTAAGCTGTCTGAAGTGTTTTTCAAAAGTTATCAACACTTTTATGTTTGGCGTTCCGAAACCCACCTTATCTCAGGCTGAAAAGCGTTTTTGTGCATTGTGCCATAACTTTTCAGGAAAGCTTCAGAACATGAAATTTTAACCTCCCACTATAGCAGAAAGGGTCTTTCTATTAGTTCCACATCAAATCTAAGCTGTCTGAAGTGTTTTTCGAAAGTTATCAACACTTTTATGTTTGGCGTTCCGAAACCCACCTTATCTCAGGCTGAAAAGCGTTTTTGTGCATTGTGCCATAACTTTTCAGGAAAGCTTCAGAACATGAAATTTTAACCTCCCACTATAGCAGAAAGGGTCTTTCTAGTAGTTGCACATCAAATCTAAACTGTCTGAAGTGTTTTTCCAAAGTTATCAACACTTTTATGTTTGGCGTTCCGAAACCCACCTTATCTCAGGCTGAAAAACGTTTTTACGCATTGTGCCATAACTTTTCAGGGAAGCTTCAGAACATGAAATTTTAACCTCCCACTATAGCAGAAAGGGTCTTTCTAGTAGGTGCACATCAAATCTAAGCTCTCTGAAGTGTGTTTCGAAAGTTATCAACACTTTTATGTTTGGCGTTCCGAAACCCACCTTATCTCAGGCTGAAAAGCGTTTTTGTGCATTGTGCCATAACTTTTCAGGAAAGCTTCAGAACATGAAATTTTAACCTTCCACTATAGCAGAAAGGGTCTTTCTAGTAGTTGCACATCAAATCTAAACTGTCTGAAGTGTTTTTCCAAAGTTATTAACACTTTTATGTTTGGCGTTCCGAAACCCACCTTATCTCAGGCTGAAAAGCGTTTTTGTGCATTGAGCCATAACTTTTCAGGGAAGCTTCAGAACATGAAATTTTAACCTCCCACTATAGCAGAAAGGGGCTTTCTAGTAGTTGCACATCAAATCTAAGCTGTCTGAAGTGTTTTTCAAAAGTTATCAACACTTTTATGTTTGGCGTTCCGAAACCCACCTTATCTCAGGCTGAAAAGCGTTTTTACGCATTGTGCCATAACTTTTCAGGGAAGCTTCAGAACATGAAATTTTAACCTCCCACTATAGCAGAAAGGGGCTTTCTAGTAGGTGCACATCAAATCTAAGCTCTCTGAAGTGTTTTTCGAAAGTTATCAACACTTTTATGTTTGGCGTTCCGAAACCCACCTTATCTCAGGCTGAAAAGCGTTTTTGTGCATTGTGCCATAACTTTTCAGGAAAGCTTCAGAACATGAAATTTTAACCTCCCACTATAGCAGAAAGGGTCTTTCTAGTAGTTGCACATCAAATCTAAACTGTCTGAAGTGTTTTTCCAAAGTTATTAACACTTTTATGTTTGGCGTTCCGAAACCCACCTTATCTCAGGCTGAAAAGCGTTTTTGTGCATTGTGCCATAACTTTTCAGGGAAGCTTCAGAACATGAAATTTTAACCTCCCACTATAGCAGAAAGGGTCTTTCTAGTAGTTGCACATCAAATCTAAACTGTCTGAAGTGTTTTTCCAAAGTTATTAACACTTTTATGTTTGGCGTTCCGAAACCCACCTTATCTCAGGCTGAAAAGCGTTTTTGTGCATTGTGCCATAACTTTTCAGGAAAGCTTCAGAACATGAAATTTTAACCTCCCACTATAGCAGAAAGGGTCTTTCTAGTAGTTGCACATCAAATCTAAGCTGTCTGAAGTGTTTTTCAAAAGTTATCAACACTTTTATGTTTGGCGTTCCGAAACCCACCTTATCTCAGGCTGAAAAGCGTTTTTGTGCATTGTGCCATAACTTTTCAGGGAAGCTTCAGAACATGAAATTTTAACCTCCCACTATAGCAGAAAGGGTCTTTCTAGTAGTTGCACATCAAATCTAAACTGTCTGAAGTGTTTTTCCAAAGTTATCAACACTTTTATGTTTGGCGTTCCGAAACCCACCTTATCTCAGGCTGAAAAGCGTTTTTACGCATTGTGCCATAACTTTTCAGGGAAGCTTCAGAACATGAAATTTTAACCTCCCACTATAGCAGAAAGGGTCTTTCTAGTAGGTGCACATCAAATCTAAGCTCTCTGAAGTGTTTTTCGAAAGTTATCAACACTTTTATGTTTGGCGTTCCGAAACCCACCTTATCTCAGGCTGAAAAGCGTTTTTGTGCATTGTGCCATAACTTTTCAGGAAAGCTTCAGAACATGAAATTTTAACCTCCCACTATAGCAGAAAGGGTCTTTCTAGTAGTTGCACATCAAATCTAAACTGTCTGAAGTGTTTTTCCAAAGTTATTAACACTTTTATGTTTGGCGTTCCGAAACCCACCTTATCTCAGGCTGAAAAGCGTTTTTGTGCATTGTGCCATAACTTTTCAGGGAAGCTTCAGAACAAGAAATTTTAACCTTCCACTATAGCAGAAAGGGTCTTTCTAGTAGTTGCACATCAAATCTAAACTGTCTGAAGTGTTTTTCCAAAGTTATTAACACTTTTATGTTTGGCGTTCCGAAACCCACCTTATCTCAGGCTGAAAAGCGTTTTTGTGCATTGTGCCATAACTTTTCAGGGAAGCTTCAGAACATGAAATTTTAACCTCCCACTATAGCAGAAAGGGTCTTTCTAGTAGTTGCACATCAAATCTAAACTGTCTGAAGTGTTTTTCCAAAGTTATCAACACTTTTATGTTTGGCGTTCCGAAACCCACCTTATCTCAGGCTGAAAAGCGTTTTTACGCATTGTGCCATAACTTTTCAGGGAAGCTTCAGAACATGAAATTTTAACCTCCCACTATAGCAGAAAGGGTCTTTCTAGTAGGTGCACATCAAATCTAAGCTGTCTGAAGTGTTTTTCGAAAGTTATCAACACTTTTATGTTTGGCGTTCCGAAACCCACCTTATCTCAGGCTGAAAAGCGTTTTTGTGCATTGTGCCATAACTTTTCAGGGAAGCTTCAGAACATGAAATTTTAACCTCCCACTATAGCAGAAAGGGTCTTTCTAGTAGTTGCACATCAAATCTAAGCTGTCTGAAGTGTTTTTCAAAAGTTATCAACACTTTTATGTTTGGCGTTCCGAAACCCACCTTATCTCAGGCTGAAAAGCGTTTTTGTGCATTGTGCCATAACTTTTCAGGAAAGCTTCAGAACATGAAATTTTAACCTCCCACTATAGCAGAAAGGGTCTTTCTAGTAGTTGCACATCAAATCTAAACTGTCTGAAGTGTTTTTCCAAAGTTATCAACACTTTTATGTTTGGCGTTCCGAAACCCACCTTATCTCAGGCTGAAAAGCGTTTTTACGCATTGTGCCATAACTTTTCAGGGAAGCTTCAGAACATGAAATTTTAACCTCCCACTATAGCAGAAAGGGTCTTTCTAGTAGGTGCACATCACATCTAAGCTGTCTGAAGTGTTTTTCGAAAGTTATCAACACTTTTATGTTTGGCGTTCCGAAACCCACCTTATCTCAGGCTGAAAAGCGTTTTTGTGCATTGTGCCATAACTTTTCAGGGAAGCTTCAGAACATGAAATTTTAACCTCCCACTATAGCAGAAAGGGTCTTTCTAGTAGTTGCACATCAAATCTAAGCTGTCTGAAGTGTTTTTCAAAAGTTATCAACACTTTTATGTTTGGCGTTCCGAAACCCACCTTATCTCAGGCTGAAAAGCGTTTTTGTGCATTGTGCCATAACTTTTCAGGAAAGCTTCAGAACATGAAATTTTAACCTCCCACTATAGCAGAAAGGGTCTTTCTAGTAGTTGCACATCAAATCTAAGCTGTCTGAAGTGTTTTTCAAAAGTTATCAACACTTTTATGTTTGGCGTTCCGAAACCCACCTTATCTCAGGCTGAAAAGCGTTTTTGTGCATTGTGCCATAACTTTTCAGGAAAGCTTCAGAACATGAAATTTTAACCTCCCACTATAGCAGAAAGGGTCTTTCTATTAGTTGCACATCAAATCTAAGCTGTCTGAAGTGTTTTTCGAAAGTTATCAACACTTTTATGTTTGGCGTTCCGAAACCCACCTTATCTCAGGCTGAAAAGCGTTTTTGTGCATTGTGCCATAACTTTTCAGGAAAGCTTCAGAACATGAAATTTTAACCTCCCACTATAGCAGAAAGGGTCTTTCTAGTAGTTGCACATCAAATCTAAACTGTCTGAAGTGTTTTTCCAAAGTTATCAACACTTTTATGTTTGGCGTTCCGAAACCCACCTTATCTCAGGCTGAAAAACGTTTTTACGCATTGTGCCATAACTTTTCAGGGAAGCTTCAGAACATGAAATTTTAACCTCCCACTATAGCAGAAAGGGTCTTTCTAGTAGGTGCACATCAAATCTAAGCTCTCTGAAGTGTTTTTCGAAAGTTATCAACACTTTTATGTTTGGCGTTCCGAATCCCACCTTATCTCAGGCTGAAAAGCGTTTTTGTGCATTGTGCCATAACTTTTCAGGGAAGCTTCAGAACATGAAATTTTAACCTCCCACTATAGCAGAAAGGGTCTTTCTAGTAGTTGCACATCAAATCTAAACTGTCTGAAGTGTTTTTCCAAAGTTATTAACACTTTTATGTTTGGCGTTCCGAAACCCACCTTATCTCAGGCTGAAAAGCGTTTTTGTGCATTGTGCCATAACTTTTCAGGGAAGCTTCAGAACAAGAAATTTTAACCTCCCACTATAGCAGAAAGGGTCTTTCTAGTAGTTGCACATCAAATCTAAACTGTCTGAAGTGTTTTTCCAAAGTTATCAACACTTTTATGTTTGGCGTTCCGAAACCCACCTTTTCTCAGGCTGAAAAGCGTTTTTACGCATTGTGCCATAACTTTTCAGGGAAGCTTCAGAACATGAGATTTTAACCTCCCACTATAGCAGAAAGGGTCTTTCTAGTAGGTGCACATCAAATCTAAGCTGTCTGAAGTGTTTTTCGAAAGTTATCAACACTTTTATGTTTGGCGTTCCGAAACCCACCTTATCTCAGGCTGAAAAGCGTTTTTGTGCATTGTGCCATAACTTTTCAGGGAAGCTTCAGAACATGAAATTTTAACCTCCCACTATAGCAGAAAGGGTCTTTCTAGTAGTTGCACATCAAATCTAAGCTGTCTGAAGTGTTTTTCAAAAGTTATCAACACTTTTATGTTTGGCGTTCCGAAACCCACCTTATCTCAGGCTGAAAAGCGTTTTTGTGCATTGTGCCATAACTTTTCAGGAAAGCTTCAGAACATGAAATTTTAACCTCCCACTATAGCAGAAAGGGTCTTTCTAGTAGTTGCACATCAAATCTAAGCTGTCTGAAGTGTTTTTCAAAAGTTATCAACACTTTTATGTTTGGCGTTCCGAAACCCACCTTATCTCAGGCTGAAAAGCGTTTTTGTGCATTGTGCCATAACTTTTCAGGAAAGCTTCAGAACATGAAATTTTAACCTCCCACTATAGCAGAAAGGGTCTTTCTAGTAGTTGCACATCAAATCTAAACTGTCTGAAGTGTTTTTCCAAAGTTATCAACACTTTTATGTTTGGCGTTCCGAAACCCACCTTATCTCAGGCTGAAAAGCGTTTTTACGCATTGTGCCATAACTTTTCAGGGAAGCTTCAGAACATGAAATTTTAACCTCCCACTATAGCAGAAAGGGTCTTTCTAGTAGTTGCACATCAAATCTAAACTGTCTGAAGTGTTTTTCCAAAGTTATCAACACTTTTATGTTTGGCGTTCCGAAACCCACCTTATCTCAGGCTGAAAAGCGTTTTTGTGCATTGTGCCATAACTTTTCAGGGAAGCTTCAGAACATGAAATTTTAACCTCCCACTATAGCAGAAAGGGTCTTTCTAGTAGTTGCACATCAAATCTAAGCTCTCTGAAGTGTTTTTCGAAAGTTATCAACACTTTTATGTTTGGCGTTCCGAAACCCACCTTATCTCAGGCTGAAAAGCGTTTTTGTGCATTGTGCCATAACTTTTCAGGAAAGCTTCAGAACATGAAATTTTAACCTCCCACTATAGCAGAAAGGGTCTTTCTGGTAGTTGCACATCAAATCTAAACTGTCTGAAGTGTTTTTCCAAACTTATCAACACTTTTATGTTTGGCGTTCCGAAACCCACCTTATCTCAGGCTGAAAAGCGTTTTTACGCATTGTGCCATAACTTTTCAAGGAAGCTTCAGAACATGAAATTTTAACCTCCCACTATAGCAGAAAGGGTCTTTCTAGTAGGTGCACATCAAATCTAAGCTCTCTGAAGTGTTTTTCCAAAGTTATCAACACTTTTATGTTTGGCGTTCCGAAACCCACCTTATCTCAGGCTGAAAAGCGTTTTTGTGCATTGTGCCATAACTTTTCAGGAAAGCTTCAGAACATGAAATTTTAACCTCCCACTATAGCAGAAAGGGTCTTTCTAGTAGTTGCACATCAAATCTAAACTGTCTGAAGTGTTTTTCCAAAGTTATTAACACTTTTATGTTTGGCGTTCCGAAACCCACCTTATCTCAGGCTGAAAAGCGTTTTTGTGCATTGTGCCATAACTTTTCAGGGAAGCTTCAGAACATGAAATTTTAACCTCCCACTATAGCAGAAAGGGTCTTTCTAGTAGTTGCACATCAAATCTAAACTGTCTGAAGTGTTTTTCCAAAGTTATTAACACTTTTATGTTTGGCGTTCCGAAACCCACCTTTTCTCAGGCTGAAAAGCGTTTTTACGCATTGTGCCATAACTTTTCAGGGAAGCTTCAGAACATGAAATTTTAACCTCCCACTATAGCAGAAAGGGTCTTTCTAGTAGGTGCACATCAAATCTAAGCTGTCTGAAGTGTTTTTCGAAAGTTATCAACACTTTTATGTTTGGCGTTCCGAAACCCACCTTATCTCAGGCTGAAAAGCGTTTTTGTGCATTGTGCCATAACTTTTCAGGGAAGCTTCAGAACATGAAATTTTAACCTCCCACTATAGCAGAAAGGGTCTTTCTAGTAGTTGCACATCAAATCTAAGCTGTCTGAAGTGTTTTTCAAAAGTTATCAACACTTTTATGTTTGGCGTTCCGAAACCCACCTTATCTCAGGCTGAAAAGCGTTTTTGTGCATTGTGCCATAACTTTTCAGGAAAGCTTCAGAACATGAAATTTTAACCTCCCACTATAGCAGAAAGGGTCTTTCTAGTAGTTGCACATCAAATCTAAGCTGTCTGAAGTGTTTTTCAAAAGTTATCAACACTTTTATGTTTGGCGTTCCGAAACCCACCTTATCTCAGGCTGAAAAGCGTTTTTGTGCATTGTGCCATAACTTTTCAGGGAAGCTTCAGAACATGAAATTTTAACCTCCCACTATAGCAGAAAGGGTCTTTCTAGTAGTTGCACATCAAATCTAAACTGTCTGAAGTGTTTTTCCAAAGTTATCAACACTTTTATGTTTGGCGTTCCGAAAGCCACCTTATCTCAGGCTGAAAAGCGTTTTTACGCATTGTGCCATAACTTTTCAGGGAAGCTTCAGAACATGAAATTTTAACCTCCCACTATAGCAGAAAGGGTCTTTCTAGTAGGTGCACATCAAATCTAAACTGTCTGAAGTGTTTTTCCAAAGTTATTAACACTTTTATGTTTGGCGTTCCGAAACCCACCTTATCTCAGGCTGAAAAGCGTTTTTGTGCATTGTGCCATAACTTTTCAGGGAAGCTTCAGAACATGAAATTTTAACCTCCCACTATAGCAGAAAGGGTCTTTCTGGTAGTTGCACATCAAATCTAAACTGTCTGAAGTGTTTTTCCAAAGTTATCAACACTTTTATGTTTGGCGTTCCGAAACCCACCTTATCTCAGGCTGAAAAGCGTTTTTGTGCATTGTGCCATAACTTTTCAGGGAAGCTTCAGAACATGAAATTTTAACCTCCCACTATAGCAGAAAGGGTCTTTCTAGTAGTTGCACATCAAATCTAAGCTCTCTGAAGTGTTTTTCGAAAGTTATCAACACTTTTATGTTTGGCGTTCCGAAACCCACCTTATCTCAGGCTGAAAAGCGTTTTTGTGCATTGTGCCATAACTTTTCAGGGAAGCTTCAGAACATGAAATTTTAACCTCCCACTATAGCAGAAAGGGTCTTTCTAGTAGTTGCACATCAAATCTAAGCTCTCTGAAGTGTTTTTCGAAAGTTATCAACACTTTTATGTTTGGCGTTCCGAAACCCACCTTATCTCAGGCTGAAAAGCGTTTTTGTGCATTGTGCCATAACTTTTCAGGAAAGCTTCAGAACATGAAATTTTAACCTCCCACTATAGCAGAAAGGGTCTTTCTGGTAGTTGCACATCAAATCTAAACTGTCTGAAGTGTTTTTCGAAAGTTATCAACACTTTTATGTTTGGCGTTCCGAAACCCACCTTATCTCAGGCTGAAAAGCGTTTTTACGCATTGTGCCATAACTTTTCAGGGAAGCTTCAGAACATGAAATTTTAACCTCCCACTATAGCAGAAAGGGTCTTTCTAGTAGGTGCACATCAAATCTAAGCTCTCTGAAGTGTTTTTCCAAAGTTATCAACACTTTTATGTTTGGCGTTCCGAAACCCACCTTATCTCAGGCTGAAAAGCGTTTTTGTGCATTGTGCCATAACTTTTCAGGAAAGCTTCAGAACATGAAATTTTAACCTCCCACTATAGCAGAAAGGGTCTTTCTAGTAGTTGCACATCAAATCTAAACTGTCTGAAGTGTTTTTCCAAAGTTATTAACACTTTTATGTTTGGCGTTCCGAAACCCACCTTATCTCAGGCTGAAAAGCGTTTTTGTGCATTGTGCCATAACTTTTCAGGGAAGCTTCAGAACATGAAATTTTAACCTCCCACTATAGCAGAAAGGGTCTTTCTAGTAGTTGCACATCAAATCTAAACTGTCTGAAGTGTTTTTCCAAAGTTATTAACACTTTTATGTTTGGCGTTCCGAAACCCACCTTATCTCAGGCTGAAAAGCGTTTTTGTGCATTGTGCCATAACTTTTCAGGGAAGCTTCAGAACATGAAATTTTAACCTCCCACGATAGCAGAAAGGGTCTTTCTAGTAGTTGCACATCAAATCTAAACTGTCTGAAGTGTTTTTCCAAAGTTATCAACACTTTTATGTTTGGCGTTCCGAAACCCACCTTATCTCAGGCTGAAAAGCGTTTTTACGCATTGTGCCATAACTTTTCAGGGAAGCTTCAGAACATGAAATTTTAACCTCCCACTATAGCAGAAAGGGTCTTTCTAGTAGGTGCACATCAAATCTAAGCTGTCTGAAGTGTTTTTCGAAAGTTATCAACACTTTTATGTTTGGCGTTCCGAAACCCACCTTATCTCAGGCTGAAAAGCGTTTTTGTGCATTGTGCCATAACTTTTCAGGGAAGCTTCAGAACATGAAATTTTAACCTCCCACTATAGCAGAAAGGGTCTTTCTAGTAGTTGCACATCAAATCTAAGCTGTCTGAAGTGTTTTTCAAAAGTTATCAACACTTTTATGTTTGGCGTTCCGAAACCCACCTTATCTCAGGCTGAAAAGCGTTTTTGTGCATTGTGCCATAACTTTTCAGGAAAGCTTCAGAACATGAAATTTTAACCTCCCACTATAGCAGAAAGGGTCTTTCTATTAGTTGCACATCAAATCTAAACTGTCTGAAGTGTTTTTCCAAAGTTATCAACACTTTTATGTTTGGCGTTCCGAAACCCACCTTATCTCAGGCTGAAAAGCGTTTTTGTGCATTGTGCCATAACTTTTCAGGAAAGCTTCAGAACATGAAATTTTAACCTCCCACTATAGCAGAAAGGGTCTTTCTAGTAGTTGCACATCAAATCTAAACTGTCTGAAGTGTTTTTCGAAAGTTATCAACACTTTTATGTTTGGCGTTCCGAAACCCACCTTATCTCAGGCTGAAAAGCGTTTTTGTGCATTGTGCCATAACTTTTCAGGAAAGCTTCAGAACATGAAATTTTAACCTCCCACTATAGCAGAAAGGGTCTTTCTAGTAGTTGCACATCAAATCTAAACTGTCTGAAGTGTTTTTCCAAAGTTATCAACACTTTTATGTTTGGCGTTCCGAAACCCACCTTATCTCAGGCTGAAAAACGTTTTTACGCATTGTGCCATAACTTTTCAGGGAAGCTTCAGAACATGAAATTTTAACCTCCCACTATAGCAGAAAGGGTCTTTCTAGTAGGTGCACATCAAATCGAAGCTCTCTGAAGTGTTTTTCGAAAGTTATCAACACTTTTATGTTTGGCGTTCCGAATCCCACCTTATCTCAGGCTGAAAAGCGTTTTTGTGCATTGTGCCATAACTTTTCAGGGAAGCTTCAGAACATGAAATTTTAACCTCCCACTATAGCAGAAAGGGTCTTTCTAGTAGTTGCACATCAAATCAAAACTGTCTGAAGTGTTTTTCCAAAGTTATTAACACTTTTATGTTTGGCGTTCCGAAACCCACCTTATCTCAGGCTGAAAAGCGTTTTTGTGCATTGTGCCATAACTTTTCAGGGAAGCTTCAGAACATGAAATTTTAACCTCCCACTATAGCAGAAAGGGTCTTTCTAGTAGGTGCACATCAAATCTAAGCTGTCTGAAGTGTTTTTCAAAAGTTATCAACACTTTTATGTTTGGCGTTCCGAAACCCACCTTATCTCAGGCTGAAAAGCGTTTTTGTGCATTGTGCCATAACTTTTCAGGGAAGCTTCAGAACATGAAATTTTAACGTCCCACTATAGCAGAAAGGGTCTTTCTAGTAGTTGCACATCAAATCTAAGCTGTCTGAAGTGTTTTTCAAAAGTTATCAACACTTTTATGTTTGGCGTTCCGAAACCCACCTTATCTCAGGCTGAAAAGCGTTTTTGTCCATTGTGCCATAACTTTTCAGGAAAGCTTCAGAACATGAAATTTTAACCTCCCACTATAGCAGAAAGGGTCTTTCTAGTAGTTGCACATCAAATCTAAGCTGTCTGAAGTGTTTTTCAAAAGTTATCAACACTTTTATGTTTGGCGTTCCGAAACCCACCTTATCTCAGGCTGAAAAGCGTTTTTGTGCATTGTGCCATAACTTTTCAGGGAAGCTTCAGAACATGAAATTTTAACCTCCCACTATAGCAGAAAGGGTCTTTCTAGTAGTTGCACATCAAATCTAAACTGTCTGAAGTGTTTTTCCAAAGTTATCAACACTTTTATGTTTGGCGTTCCGAAACCCACCTTATCTCAGGCTGAAAAGCGTTTTTACGCATTGTGCCATAACTTTTCAGGGAAGCTTCAGAACATGAAATTTTAACCTCCCACTATAGCAGAAAGGGTCTTTCTAGTAGGTGCACATCAAATCTAAGCTCTCTGAAGTGTTTTTCGAAAGTTATCAACACTTTTATGTTTGGCGTTCCGAAACCCACCTTATCTCAGGCTGAAAAGCGTTTTTGTGCATTGTGCCATAACTTTTCAGGAAAGCTTCAGAACATGAAATTTTAACCTCCCACTATAGCAGAAAGGGTCTTTCTAGTAGTTGCACATCAAATCTAAACTGTCTGAAGTGTTTTTCCAAAGTTATTAACACTTTTATGTTTGGCGTTCCGAAACCCACCTTATCTCAGGCTGAAAAGCGTTTTTGTGCATTGTGCCATAACTTTTCAGGGAAGCTTCAGAACATGAAATTTTAACCTCCCACTATAGCAGAAAGGGTCTTTCTAGTAGTTGCACATCAAATCTAAACTGTCTGAAGTGTTTTTCCAAAGTTATTAACACTTTTATGTTTGGCGTTCCGAAACCCACCTTATCTCAGGCTGAAAAGCGTTTTTGTGCATTGTGCCATAACTTTTCAGGGAAGCTTCAGAACATGAAATTTTAACCTCCCACTACAGCAGAAAGGGTCTTTCTAGTAGTTGCACATCAAATCTAAACTGTCTGAAGTGTTTTTCCAAAGTTATCAACACTTTTATGTTTGGCGTTCCGAAACCCACCTTATCTTAGGCTGAAAAGCGTTTTTACGCATTGTGCCATAACTTTTCAGGGAAGCTTCAGAACATGAAATTTTAACCTCCCACTATAGCAGAAAGGGTCTTTCTAGTAGGTGCACATCAAATCTAAGCTGTCTGAAGTGTTTTTCGAAAGTTATCAACACTTTTATGTTTGGCGTTCCGAAACCCACCTTATCTCAGGCTGAAAAGCGTTTTTGTGCATTGTGCCATAACTTTTCAGGGAAGCTTCAGAACATGAAATTTTAACCTCCCACTATAGCAGAAAGGGTCTTTCTAGTAGTTGCACATCAAATCTAAGCTGTCTGAAGTGTTTTTCAAAAGTTATCAACACTTTTATGTTTGGCGTTCCGAAACCCACCTTATCTCAGGCTGAAAAGCGTTTTTGTGCATTGTGCCATAACTTTTCAGGAAAGCTTCAGAACATGAAATTTTAACCTCCCACTATAGCAGAAAGGGTCTTTCTAGTAGTTGCACATCAAATCTAAACTGTCTGAAGTGTTTTTCCAAAGTTATCAACACTTTTATGTTTGGCGTTCCGAAACCCACCTTATCTCAGGCTGAAAAGCGTTTTTACGCATTGTGCCATAACTTTTCAGGGAAGCTTCAGAACATGAAATTTTAACCTCCCACTATAGCAGAAAGGGTCTTTCTAGTAGGTGCACATCAAATCTAAGCTCTCTGAAGTGTGTTTCGAAAGTTATCAACACTTTTATGTTTGGCGTTCCGAAACCCACCTTATCTCAGGCTGAAAAGCGTTTTTGTGCATTGTGCCATAACTTTTCAGGGAAGCTTCAGAACATGAAATTTTAACCACCCACTATAGCAGAAAGGGTCTTTCTAGTAGTTGCACATCAAATCTAAACTGTCTGAAGTGTTTTTCCAAAGTTATTAACACTTTTATGTTTGGCGTTCCGAAACCCACCTTATCTCAGGCTGAAAAGCGTTTTTGTGCATTGTGCCATAGCTTTTCAGGGAAGCTTCAGAACATGAAATTTTAACCTCCCACTATAGCAGAAAGGGTCTTTCTAGTAGTTGCACATCAAATCTAAACTGTCTGAAGTGTTTTTCCAAAGTTATCAACACTTTTATGTTTGGCGTTCCGAAACCCACCTTATCTCAGGCTGAAAAGCGTTTTTGTGCATTGTGCCATAACTTTTCAGGGAAGCTTCAGAACATGAAATTTTAACCTCCCACTATAGCAGAAAGGGTCTTTCTAGTAGTTGCACATCAAATCTAAGCTGTCTGAAGTGTTTTTCAAAAGTTATCAACACTTTTATGTTTGGCGTTCCGAAACCCACCTTATCTCAGGCTGAAAAGCGTTTTTGTGCATTGTGCCATAACTTTTCAGGAAAGCTTCAGAACATGAAATTTTAACCTCCCACTATAGCAGAAAGGGTCTTTCTAGTAGTTGCACATCAAATCTAAACTGTCTGAAGTGTTTTTCCAAAGTTATCAACACTTTTATGTTTGGCGTTCCGAAACCCACCTTATCTCAGGCTGAAAAGCGTTTTTGTGCATTGTGCCATAACTTTTCAGGGAAGCTTCAGAACATGAAATTTTAACCTCCCACTATAGCAGAAAGGGTCTTTCTAGTAGGTGCACATCAAATCTAAGCTGTCTGAAGTGTTTTTCGAAAGTTATCAACACTTTTATGTTTGGCGTTCCGAAACCCACCTTATCTCAGGCTGAAAAGCGTTTTTGTGCATTGTGCCATAACTTTTCAGGGAAGCTTCAGAACATGAAATTTTAACCTCCCACTATAGCAGAAAGGGTCTTTCTAGTAGTTGCACATCAAATCTAAGCTGTCTGAAGTGTTTTTCAAAAGTTATCAACACTTTTATGTTTGGCGTTCCGAAACCCACCTTATCTCAGGCTGAAAAGCGTTTTTGTGCATTGTGCCATAACTTTTCAGGAAAGCTTCAGAACATGAAATTTTAACCTCCCACTATAGCAGAAAGGGTCTTTCTAGTAGTTGCACATCAAATCTAAACTGTCTGAAGTGTTTTTCCAAAGTTATCAACACTTTTATGTTTGGCGTTCCGAAACCCACCTTATCTCAGGCTGAAAAGCGTTTTTACGCATTGTGCCATAACTTTTCAGGGAAGCTTCAGAACATGAAATTTTAACCTCCCACTATAGCAGAAAGGGTCTTTCTAGTAGGTGCACATCAAATCTAAGCTCTCTGAAGTGTGTTTCGAAAGTTATCAACACTTTTATGTTTGGCGTTCCGAAACCCACCTTATCCCAGGCTGAAAAGCGTTTTTGTGCATTGTGCCATAACTTTTCAGGGAAGCTTCAGAACATGAAATTTTAACCTCCCACTATAGCAGAAAGGGTCTTTCTAGTAGTTGCACATCAAATCTAAACTGTCTGAAGTGTTTTTCCAAAGTTATTAACACTTTTATGTTTGGCGTTCCGAAACCCACCTTATCTCAGGCTGAAAAGCGTTTTTGTGCATTGTGCCATAACTTTTCAGGGAAGCTTCAGAACATGAAATTTTAACCTCCCACTATAGCAGAAAGGGTCTTTCTAGTAGTTGCACATCAAATCTAAACTGTCTGAAGTGTTTTTCCAAAGTTATCAACACTTTTATGTTTGGCGTTCCGAAACCCACCTTATCTCAGGCTGAAAAGCGTTTTTGTGCATTGTGCCATAACTTTTCAGGGAAGCTTCAGAACATGAAATTTTAACCTCCCACTATAGCAGAAAGGGTCTTTCTAGTAGTTGCACATCAAATCTAAGCTGTCTGAAGTGTTTTTCAAAAGTTATCAACACTTTTATGTTTGGCGTTCCGAAACCCACCTTATCTCAGGCTGAAAAGCGTTTTTGTGCATTGTGCCATAACTTTTCAGGAAAGCTTCAGAACATGAAATTTTAACCTCCCACTATAGCAGAAAGGGTCTTTCTAGTAGTTGCACATCAAATCTAAACTGTCTGAAGTGTTTTTCCAAAGTTATCAACACTTTTATGTTTGGCGTTCCGAAACCCACCTTATCTCAGGCTGAAAAGCGTTTTTACGCATTGTGCCATAACTTTTCAGGGAAGCTTCAGAACATGAAATTTTAACCTCCCACTATAGCAGAAAGGGTCTTTCTAGTAGGTGCACATCAAATCTAAGCTGTCTGAAGTGTTTTTCGAAAGTTATCAACACTTTTATGTTTGGCGTTCCGAAACCCACCTTATCTCAGGCTGAAAAGCGTTTTTGTGCATTGTGCCATAACTTTTCAGGGAAGCTTCAGAACATGAAATTTTAACCTCCCACTATAGCAGAAAGGGTCTTTCTAGTAGTTGCACATCAAATCTAAACTGTCTGAAGTGTTTTTCAAAAGTTATCAACACTTTTATGTTTGGCGTTCCGAAACCCACCTTATCTCAGGCTGAAAAGCGTTTTTGTGCATTGTGCCATAACTTTTCAGGAAAGCTTCAGAACATGAAATTTTAACCTCCCACTATAGCAGAAAGGGTCTTTCTAGTAGTTGCACATCAAATCTAAGCTGTCTGAAGTGTTTTTCAAAAGTTATCAACACTTTTATGTTTGGCGTTCCGAAACCCACCTTATCTCAGGCTGAAAAGCGTTTTTGTGCATTGTGCCATAACTTTTCAGGAAAGCTTCAGAACATGAAATTTTAACCTCCCACTATAGCAGAAAGGGTCTTTCTATTAGTTCCACATCAAATCTAAGCTGTCTGAAGTGTTTTTCGAAAGTTATCAACACTTTTATGTTTGGCGTTCCGAAACCCACCTTATCTCAGGCTGAAAAGCGTTTTTGTGCATTGTGCCATAACTTTTCAGGAAAGCTTCAGAACATGAAATTTTAACCTCCCACTATAGCAGAAAGGGTCTTTCTAGTAGTTGCACATCAAATCTAAACTGTCTGAAGTGTTTTTCCAAAGTTATCAACACTTTTATGTTTGGCGTTCCGAAACCCACCTTATCTCAGGCAGAAAAACGTTTTTACGCATTGTGCCATAACTTTTCAGGGAAGCTTCAGAACATGAAATTTTAACCTCCCACTATAGCAGAAAGGGTCTTTCTAGTAGGTGCACATCAAATTTAAGCTCTCTGAAGTGTGTTTCGAAAGTTATCAACACTTTTATGTTTGGCGTTCCGAAACCCACCTTATCTCAGGCTGAAAAGCGTTTTTGTGCATTGTGCCATAACTTTTCAGGAAAGCTTCAGAACATGAAATTTTAACCTTCCACTATAGCAGAAAGGGTCTTTCTAGTAGGTGCACATCAAATCTAAGCTCTCTGAAGTGTTTTTCGAAAGTTATCAACACTTTTATGTTTGGCGTTCCGAATCCCACCTTATCTCAGGCTGAAAAGCGTTTTTGTGCATTGTGCCATAACTTTTCAGGGAAGCTTCAGAACATGAAATTTTAACCTCCCACTATAGCAGAAAGGGTCTTTCTAGTAGTTGCACATCAAATCTAAACTGTCTGAAGTGTTTTTCCAAAGTTATAACACTTTTATGTTTGGCGTTCCGAAACCCACCTTATCTCAGGCTGAAAAGCGTTTTTGTGCATTGTGCCATAACTTTTCAGGGAAGCTTCAGAACATGAAATTTTAACCTCCCACTATAGCAGAAAGGGTCTTTCTAGTAGTTGCACATCAAATCTAAGCTGTCTGAAGTGTTTTTCAAAAGTTATCAACACTTTTATGTTTGGCGTTCCGAAACCCACCTTATCTCAGGCTGAAAAGCGTTTTTGTGCATTGTGCCATAACTTTTCATGAAAGCTTCAGAACATGAAATTTTAACCTCCCACTATAGCAGAAAGGGTCTTTCTAGTAGTTGCACATCAAATCTAAGCTGTCTGAAGTGTTTTTCAAAAGTTATCAACACTTTTATGTTTGGCGTTCCGAAACCCACCTTATCTCAGGCTGAAAAGCGTTTTTGTGCATTGTGCCATAACTTTTCAGGGAAGCTTCAGAACATGAAATTTTAACCTCCCACTATAGCAGAAAGGGTCTTTCTAGTAGTTGCACATCAAATCTAAACTGTCTGAAGTGTTTTTCCAAAGTTATCAACACTTTTATGTTTGGCGTTCCGAAACCCACCTTATCTCAGGCTGAAAAGCGTTTTTACGCATTGTGCCATAACTTTTCAGGGAAGCTTCAGAACATGAAATTTTAACCTCCCACTATAGCAGAAAGGGTCTTTCTAGTAGGTGCACATCAAATCTAAGCTCTCTGAAGTGTTTTTCGAAAGTTATCAACACTTTTATGTTTGGCGTTCCGAAACCCACCTTATCTCAGGCTGAAAAGCGTTTTTGTGCATTGTGCCATAACTTTTCAGGAAAGCTTCAGAACATGAAATTTTAACCTCCCACTATAGCAGAAAGGGTCTTTCTAGTAGTTGCACATCAAATCTAAACTGTCTGAAGTGTTTTTCCAAAGTTATTAACACTTTTATGTTTGGCGTTCCGAAACCCACCTTATCTCAGGCTGAAAAGCGTTTTTGTGCATTGTGCCATAACTTTTCAGGGAAGCTTCAGAACATGAAATTTTAACCTCCCACTATAGCAGAAAGGGTCTTTCTAGTAGTTGCACATCAAATCTAAACTGTCTGAAGTGTTTTTCCAAAGTTATCAACACTTTTATGTTTGGCGTTCCGAAACCCACCTTATCTCAGGCTGAAAAGCGTTTTTACGCATTGTGCCATAACTTTTCAGGGAAGCTTCAGAACATGAAATTTTAACCTCCCACTATAGCAGAAAGGGTCTTTCTAGTAGGTGCACATCAAATCTAAGCTGTCTGAAGTGTTTTTCGAAAGTTATCAACACTTTTATGTTTGGCGTTCCGAAACCCACCTTATCTCAGGCTGAAAAGCGTTTTTGTGCATTGTGCCATAACTTTTCAGGGAAGCTTCAGAACATGAAATTTTAACCTCCCACTATAGCAGAAAGGGTCTTTCTAGTAGTTGCACATCAAATCTAAGCTGTCTGAAGTGTTTTTCAAAAGTTATCAACACTTTTATGTTTGGCGTTCCGAAACCCACCTTATCTCAGGCTGAAAAGCGTTTTTGTGCATTGTGCCATAACTTTTCAGGAAAGCTTCAGAACATGAAATTTTAACCTCCCACTATAGCAGAAAGGGTCTTTCTAGTAGTTGCACATCAAATCTAAACTGTCTGAAGTGTTTTTCCAAAGTTATCAACACTTTTATGTTTGGCGTTCCGAAACCCACCTTATCTCAGGCTGAAAAGCGTTTTTACGCATTGTGCCATAACTTTTCAGAGAAGCTTCAGAACATGAAATTTTAACCTCCCACTATAGCAGAAAGGGTCTTTCTAGTAGGTGCACATCAAATCTAAGCTCTCTGAAGTGTGTTTCGAAAGTTATCAACACTTTTATGTTTGGCGTTCCGAAACCCACCTTATCTCAGGCTGAAAAGCGTTTTTACGCATTGTGCCATAACTTTTCAGGGAAGCTTCAGAACATGAAATTTTAACCTCCCACTATAGCAGAAAGGGTCTTTCTAGTAGGTGCACATCAAATCTAAGCTCTCTGAAGTGTGTTTCGAAAGTTATCAACACTTTTATGTTTGGCGTTCCGAAACCCACCTTATCTCAGGCTGAAAAGCGTTTTTGTGCATTGTGCCATAACTTTTCAGGGAAGCTTCAGAACATGAAATTTTAACCTCCCACTATAGCAGAAAGGGTCTTTCTAGTAGTTGCACATCAAATCTAAACTGTCTGAAGTGTTTTTCCAAAGTTATTAACACTTTTATGTTTGGCGTTCCGAAACCCACCTTATCTCAGGCTGAAAAGCGTCTTTGTGCATAGTGCCATAACTTTTCAGGGAAGCTTCAGATCATGAAATTTTAACCTCCCACTATAGCAGAAAGGGTCTTTCTAGTAGTTGCACATCAAATCTAAGCTGTCTGAAGTGTTTTTCAAAAGTTATCAACACTTTTATGTTTGGCGTTCCGAAACCCACCTTATCTCAGGCTGAAAAGCGTTTTTGTGCATTGTGCCATAACTTTTCAGGAAAGCTTCAGAACATGAAATTTTAACCTCCCACTATAGCAGAAAGGGTCTTTCTAGTAGTTGCACATCAAATCTAAACTGTCTGAAGTGTTTTTCCAAAGTTATCAACACTTTTATGTTTGGCGTTCCGAAACCCACCTTATCTCAGGCTGAAAAGCGTTTTTACGCATTGTGCCATAACTTTTCAGGGAAGCTTCAGAACATGAAATTTTAACCTCCCACTATAGCAGAAAGGGTCTTTCTAGTAGGTGCACATCAAATCTAAGCTCTCTGAAGTGTGTTTCGAAAGTTATCAACACTTTTATGTTTGGCGTTCCGAAACCCACCTTATCTCAGGCTGAAAAGCGTTTTTGTGCATTGTGCCATAACTTTTCAGGGAAGCTTCAGAACATGAAATTTTAACCTCCCACTATAGCAGAAAGGGTCTTTCTAGTAGTTGCACATCAAATCTAAACTGTCTGAAGTGTTTTTCCAAAGTTATTAACACTTTTATGTTTGGCGTTCCGAAACCCACCTTATCTCAGGCTGAAAAGCGTTTTTGTGCATTGTGCCATAACTTTTCAGGGAAGCTTCAGATCATGAAATTTTAACCTCCCACTATAGCAGAAAGGGTCTTTCTAGTAGTTGCACATCAAATCTAAACTGTCTGAAGTGTTTTTCCAAAGTTATCAACACTTTTATGTTTGGCGTTCCGAAACCCACCTTATCTCAGGCTGAAAAGCGTTTTTGTGCATTGTGCCATAACTTTTCAGGGAAGCTTCAGAACATAAAATTTTAACCTCCCACTATAGCAGAAAGGGTCTTTCTAGTAGTTGCACATCAAATCTAAGCTGTCTGAAGTGTTTTTCAAAAGTTATCAACACTTTTATGTTTGGCGTTCCGAAACCCACCTTATCTCAGGCTGAAAAGCGTTTTTGTGCATTGTGCCATAACTTTTCAGGAAAGCTTCAGAACATGAAATTTTAACCTCCCACTATAGCAGAAAGGGTCTTTCTAGTAGGTGCACATCAAATCTAAGCTGTCTGAAGTGTTTTTCGAAAGTTATCAACACTTTTATGTTTGGCGTTCCGAAACCCACCTTATCTCAGGCTGAAAAGCGTTTTTGTGCATTGTGCCATAACTTTTCAGGGAAGCTTCAGAACATGAAATTTTAACCTCCCACTATAGCAGGAAGGGTCTTTCTAGTAGTTGCACATCAAATCTAAGCTGTCTGAAGTGTTTTTCAAAAGTTATCAACACTTTTATGTTTGGCGTTCCGAAACCCACCTTATCTCAGGCTGAAAAGCGTTTTTGTGCATTGTGCCATAACTTTTCAGGAAAGCTTCAGAACATGAAATTTTAACCTCCCACTATAGCAGAAAGGGTCTTTCTAGTAGTTGCACATCAAATCTAAACTGTCTGAAGTGTTTTTCCAAAGTTATCAACACTTTTATGTTTGGCGTTCCGAAACCCACCTTATCTCAGGCTGAAAAGCGTTTTTACGCATTGTGCCATAACTTTTCAGGGAAGCTTCAGAACATGAAATTTTAACCTCCCACTATAGCAGAAAGGGTCTTTCTAGTAGGTGCACATCAAATCTAAGCTCTCTGAAGTGTGTTTCGAAAGTTATCAACACTTTTATGTTTGGCGTTCCGAAACCCACCTTATCTCAGGCTGAAAAGCGTTTTTGTGCATTGTGCCATAACTTTTCAGGGAAGCTTCAGAACATGAAATTTTAACCTCCCACTATAGCAGAAAGGGTCTTTCTAGTAGTTGCACATCAAATCTAAACTGTCTGAAGTGTTTTTCCAAAGTTATTAACACTTTTATGTTTGGCGTTCCGAAACCCACCTTATCTCAGGCTGAAAAGCGTTTTTGTGCATTGTGCCATAACTTTTCAGGGAAGCTTCAGATCATGAAATTTTAACCTCCCACTATAGCAGAAAGCGTCTTTCTAGTAGTTGCACATCAAATCTAAACTGTCTGAAGTGTTTTTCCAAAGTTATCAACACTTTTATGTTTGGCGTTCCGAAACCCACCTTATCTCAGGCTGAAAAGCGTTTTTGTGCATTGTGCCATAACTTTTCAGGAAAGCTTCAGAACATGAAATTTTAACCTCCCACTATAGCAGAAAGGGTCTTTCTAGTAGTTGCACATCAAATCTAAACTGTCTGAAGTGTTTTTCCAAAGTTATCAACACTTTTATGTTTGGCGTTCCGAAACCCACCTTATCTCAGGCTGAAAAGCGTTTTTACGCATTGTGCCATAACTTTTCAGGGAAGCTTCAGAACATGAAATTTTAACCTCCCACTATAGCAGAAAGGGTCTTTCTAGTAGGTGCACATCAAATCTAAGCTGTCTGAAGTGTTTTTCGAAAGTTATCAACACTTTTATGTTTGGCGTTCCGAAACCCACCTTATCTCAGGCTGAAAAGCGTTTTTGTGCATTGTGCCATAACTTTTCAGGGAAGCTTCAGAACATGAAATTTTAACCTCCCACTATAGCAGAAAGGGTCTTTCTAGTAGTTGCACATCAAATCTAAGCTGTCTGAAGTGTTTTTCAAAAGTTATCAACACTTTTATGTTTGGCGTTCCGAAACCCACCTTATCTCAGGCTGAAAAGCGTTTTTGTGCATTGTGCCATAACTTTTCAGGAAAGCTTCAGAACATGAAATTTTAACCTCCCACTATAGCAGAAAGGGTCTTTCTAGTAGTTGCACATCAAATCTAAACTGTCTGAAGTGTTTTTCCAAAGTTATCAACACTTTTATGTTTGGCGTTCCGAAACCCACCTTATCTCAGGCTGAAAAGCGTTTTTACGCATTGTGCCATAACTTTTCAGGGAAGCTTCAGAACATGAAATTTTAACCTCCCACTATAGCAGAAAGGGTCTTTCTAGTAGGTGCACATCAAATCTAAACTGTCTGAAGTGTTTTTCCAAAGTTATTAACACTTTTATGTTTGGCGTTCCGAAACCCACCTTATCTCAGGCTGAAAAGCGTTTTTGTGCATTGTGCCATAACTTTTCAGGGAAGCTTCAGAACATGAAATTTTAACCTCCCACTATAGCAGAAAGGGTCTTTCTAGTAGTTGCACATCAAATCTAAACTGTCTGAAGTGTTTTTCCAGAGTTATCAACACTTTTATGTTTGGCGTTCCGAAACCCACCTTATCTCAGGCAGAAAAGCGTTTTTGTGCATTGTGCCATAACTTTTCAGGGAAGCTTCAGAACATGAAATTTTAACCTCCCACTATAGCAGAAAGGGTCTTTCTAGTAGTTGCACATCAAATCTAAGCTGTCTGAAGTGTTTTTCAAAAGTTATCAACACTTTTATGTTTGGCGTTCCGAAACCCACCTTATCTCAGGCTGAAAAGCGTTTTTGTGCATTGTGCCATAACTTTTCAGGAAAGCTTCAGAACATGAAATTTTAACCTCCCACTATAGCAGAAAGGGTCTTTCTAGTAGTTGCACATCAAATCTAAACTGTCTGAAGTGTTTTTCCAAAGTTATCAACACTTTTATGTTTGGCGTTCCGAAACCCACCTTATCTCAGGCTGAAAAGCGTTTTTGTGCATTGTGCCATAACTTTTCAGGGAAGCTTCAGAACATGAAATTTTAACCTCCCACTATAGCAGAAAGGGTCTTTCTAGTAGTTGCACATCAAATCTAAGCTGTCTGAAGTGTTTTTCAAAAGTTATCAACACTTTTATGTTTGGCGTTCCGAAACCCACCTTATCTCAGGCTGAAAAGCGTTTTTGTGCATTGTGCCATAACTTTTCAGGAAAGCTTCAGAACATGAAATTTTAACCTCCCACTATAGCAGAAAGGGTCTTTCTAGTAGTTGCACATCAAATCTAAACTGTCTGAAGTGTTTTTCCAAAGTTATCAACACTTTTATGTTTGGCGTTCCGAAACCCACCTTATCTCAGGCTGAAAAGCGTTTTTACGCATTGTGCCATAACTTTTCAGGGAAGCTTCAGAACATGAAATTTTAACCTCCCACTATAGCAGAAAGGGTCTTTCTAGTAGGTGCACATCAAATCTAAGCTCTCTGAAGTGTTTTTCGAAAGTTATCAACACTTTTATGTTTGGCGTTCCGAAACCCACCTTATCTCAGGCTGAAAAGCGTTTTTGTGCATTGTGCCATAACTTTTCAGGAAAGCTTCAGAACATGAAATTTTAACCTCCCACTATAGCAGAAAGGGTCTTTCTAGTAGTTGCACATCAAATCTAAACTGTCTGAAGTGTTTTTCCAAAGTTATCAACACTTTTATGTTTGGCGTTCCGAAACCCACCTTATCTCAGGCTGAAAAGCGTTTTTACGCATTGTGCCATAACTTTTCAGGGAAGCTTCAGAACATGAAATTTTAACCTCCCACTATAGCAGAAAGGGTCTTTCTAGTAGGTGCACATCAAATCTAAGCTCTCTGAAGTGTTTTTCGAAAGTTATCAACACTTTTATGTTTGGCGTTCCGAAACCCACCTTATCTCAGGCTGAAAAGCGTTTTTGTGCATTGTGCCATAACTTTTCAGGAAAGCTTCAGAACATGAAATTTTAACCTCCCACTATAGCAGAAAGGGTCTTTCTAGTAGTTGCACATCAAATCTAAACTGTCTGAAGTGTTTTTCCAAAGTTATTAACACTTTTATGTTTGGCGTTCCGAAACCCACCTTATCTCAGGCTGAAAAGCGTTTTTGTGCATTGTGCCATAACTTTTCAGGGAAGCTTCAGAACATGAAATTTTAACCTCCCACTATAGCAGAAAGGGTCTTTCTAGTAGTTGCACATCAAATCTAAACTGTCTGAAGTGTTTTTCCAAAGTTATCAACACTTTTATGTTTGGCGTTCCGAAACCCACCTTATCTCAGGCTGAAAAGCGTTTTTGTGCATTGTGCCATAACTTTTCAGGGAAGCTTCAGAACATGAAATTTTAACCTCCCACTATAGCAGAAAGGGTCTTTCTAGTAGTTGCACATCAAATCTAAACTGTCTGAAGTGTTTTTCCAAAGTTATTAACACTTTTATGTTTGGCGTTCCGAAACCCACCTTATCTCAGGCTGAAAAGCGTTTTTGTGCGTTGTGCCATAACTTTTCAGGGAAGCTTCAGAACATGAAATTTTAACCTCCCACTATAGCAGAAAGGGTCTTTCTAGTAGTTGCACATCAAATCTAAACTGTCTGAAGTGTTTTTCCAAAGTTATCAACAATTTTATGTTTGGCGTTCCGAAACCCACCTTATCTCAGGCTGAAAAGCGTTTTTACGCATTGTGCCATAACTTTTCAGGGAAGCTTCAGAACATGAAATTTTAACCTCCCACTATAGCAGAAAGGGTCTTTCTAGTAGGTGCACATCAAATCTAAGCTGTCTGAAGTGTTTTTCGAAAGTTATCAACACTTTTATGTTTGGCGTTCCGAAACCCACCTTATCTCAGGCTGAAAAGCGTTTTTGTGCATTGTGCCATAACTTTTCAGGGAAGCTTCAGAACATGAAATTTTAACCTCCCACTATAGCAGAAAGGGTCTTTCTAGTAGTTGCACATCAAATCTAAACTGTCTGAAGTGTTTTTCCAAAGTTATCAACACTTTTATGTTTGGCGTTCCGAAACCCACCTTATCTCAGGCTGAAAAGCCTTTTTACGCATTGTGCCATAACTTTTCAGGGAAGCTTCAGAACATGAAATTTTAACCTCCCACTATAGCAGAAAGGGTCTTTCTAGTAGGTGCACATCAAATCTAAACTGTCTGAAGTGTTTTTCCAAAGTTATTAACACTTTTATGTTTGGCGTTCCGAAACCCACCTTATCTCAGGCTGAAAAGCGTTTTTGTGCATTGTGCCATAACTTTTCAGGGAAGCTTCAGAACATGAAATTTTAACCTCCCACTATAGCAGAAAGGGTCTTTCTAGTAGTTGCACATCAAATCTAAACTGTCTGAAGTGTTTTTCCAAAGTTATCAACACTTTTATGTTTGGCGTTCCGAAACCCACCTTATCTCAGGCTGAAAAGCGTTTTTGTGCATTGTGCCATAACTTTTCAGGAAAGCTTCAGAACATGAAATTTTAACCTCCCACTATAGCAGAAAGGGTCTTTCTAGTAGTTGCACATCAAATCTAAACTGTCTGAAGTGTTTTTCCAAAGTTATTAACACTTTTATGTTTGGCGTTCCGAAACCCACCTTATCTCAGGCTGAAAAGCGTTTTTGTGCATTGTGCCATAACTTTTCAGGGAAGCTTCAGAACATGAAATTTTAACCTCCCACTATAGCAGAAAGGGTCTTTCTAGTAGTTGCACATCAAATCTAAACTGTCTGAAGTGTTTTTCCAAAGTTATCAACACTTTTATGTTTGGCGTTCCGAAACCCACCTTATCTCAGGCTGAAAAGCGTTTTTGTGCATTGTGCCATAACTTTTCAGGGAAGCTTCAGAACATGAAATTTTAACCTCCCACTATAGCAGAAAGGGTCTTTCTAGTAGTTGCACATCAAATCTAAACTGTCTGAAGTGTTTTTCCAAAGTTATTAACACTTTTATGTTTGGCGTTCCGAAACCCACCTTATCTCAGGCTGAAAAGCGTTTTTGTGCGTTGTGCCATAACTTTTCAGGGAAGCTTCAGAACATGAAATTTTAACCTCCCACTATAGCAGAAAGGGTCTTTCTAGTAGTTGCACATCAAATCTAAACTGTCTGAAGTGTTTTTCCAAAGTTATCAACAATTTTATGTTTGGCGTTCCGAAACCCACCTTATCTCAGGCTGAAAAGCGTTTTTACGCATTGTGCCATAACTTATCAGGGAAGCTTCAGAACATGAAATTTTAACCTCCCACTATAGCAGAAAGGGTCTTTCTAGTAGGTGCACATCAAATCTAAGCTGTCTGAAGTGTTTTTCGAAAGTTATCAACACTTTTATGTTTGGCGTTCCGAAACCCACCTTATCTCAGGCTGAAAAGCGTTTTTGTGCATTGTGCCATAACTTTTCAGGGAAGCTTCAGAACATGAAATTTTAACCTCCCACTATAGCAGAAAGGGTCTTTCTAGTAGTTGCACATCAAATCTAAACTGTCTGAAGTGTTTTTCCAAAGTTATCAACACTTTTATGTTTGGCGTTCCGAAACCCACCTTATCTCAGGCTGAAAAGCCTTTTTACGCATTGTGCCATAACTTTTCAGGGAAGCTTCAGAACATGAAATTTTAACCTCCCACTATAGCAGAAAGGGTCTTTCTAGTAGGTGCACATCAAATCTAAACTGTCTGAAGTGTTTTTCCAAAGTTATTAACACTTTTATGTTTGGCGTTCCGAAACCCACCTTATCTCAGGCTGAAAAGCGTTTTTGTGCATTGTGCCATAACTTTTCAGGGAAGCTTCAGAACATGAAATTTTAACCTCCCACTATAGCAGAAAGGGTCTTTCTAGTAGTTGCACATCAAATCTAAACTGTCTGAAGTGTTTTTCCAAAGTTATCAACACTTTTATGTTTGGCGTTCCGAAACCCACCTTATCTCAGGCTGAAAAGCGTTTTTGTGCATTGTGCCATAACTTTTCAGGGAAGCTTCAGAACATGAAATTTTAACCTCCCACTATAGCAGAAAGGGTCTTTCTAGTAGTTGCACATCAAATCTAAGCTGTCTGAAGTGTTTTTCAAAAGTTATCAACACTTTTATGTTTGGCGTTCCGAAACCCACCTTATCTCAGGCTGAAAAGCGTTTTTGTGCATTGTGCCATAACTTTTCAGGAAAGCTTCAGAACATGAAATTTTAACCTCCCACTATAGCAGAAAGGGTCTTTCTAGTAGTTGCACATCAAATCTAAACTGTCTGAAGTGTTTTTCCAAAGTTATCAACACTTTTATGTTTGGCGTTCCGAAACCCACCTTATCTCAGGCTGAAAAGCGTTTTTACGCATTGTGCCATAACTTTTCAGGGAAGCTTCAGAACATGAAATTTTAACCTCCCACTATAGCAGAAAGGGTCTTTCTAGTAGGTGCACATCAAATCTAAGCTCTCTGAAGTGTTTTTCGAAAGTTATCAACACTTTTATGTTTGGCGTTCCGAAACCCACCTTATCTCAGGCTGAAAAGCGTTTTTGTGCATTGTGCCATAACTTTTCAGGAAAGCTTCAGAACATGAAATTTTAACCTCCCACTATAGCAGAAAGGGTCTTTCTAGTAGTTGCACATCAAATCTAAACTGTCTGAAGTGTTTTTCCAAAGTTATCAACACTTTTATGTTTGGCGTTCCGAAACCCACCTTATCTCAGGCTGAAAAGCGTTTTTACGCATTGTGCCATAACTTTTCAGGGAAGCTTCAGAACATGAAATTTTAACCTCCCACTATAGCAGAAAGGGTCTTTCTAGTAGGTGCACATCAAATCTAAGCTCTCTGAAGTGTTTTTCGAAAGTTATCAACACTTTTATGTTTGGCGTTCCGAAACCCACCTTATCTCAGGCTGAAAAGCGTTTTTGTGCATTGTGCCATAACTTTTCAGGAAAGCTTCAGAACATGAAATTTTAACCTCCCACTATAGCAGAAAGGGTCTTTCTAGTAGTTGCACATCAAATCTAAACTGTCTGAAGTGTTTTTCCAAAGTTATTAACACTTTTATGTTTGGCGTTCCGAAACCCACCTTATCTCAGGCTGAAAAGCGTTTTTGTGCATTGTGCCATAACTTTTCAGGGAAGCTTCAGAACATGAAATTTTAACCTCCCACTATAGCAGAAAGGGTCTTTCTAGTAGTTGCACATCAAATCTAAACTGTCTGAAGTGTTTTTCCAAAGTTATCAACACTTTTATGTTTGGCGTTCCGAAACCCACCTTATCTCAGGCTGAAAAGCGTTTTTGTGCATTGTGCCATAACTTTTCAGGGAAGCTTCAGAACATGAAATTTTAACCTCCCACTATAGCAGAAAGGGTCTTTCTAGTAGTTGCACATCAAATCTAAACTGTCTGAAGTGTTTTTCCAAAGTTATCAACACTTTTATGTTTGGCGTTCCGAAACCCACCTTATCTCAGGCTGAAAAGCGTTTTTGTGCATTGTGCCATAACTTTTCAGGGAAGCTTCAGAACATGAAATTTTAACCTCCCACTATAGCAGAAAGGGTCTTTCTAGTAGTTGCACATCAAATCTAAGCTGTCTGAAGTGTTTTTCAAAAGTTATCAACACTTTTATGTTTGGCGTTCCGAAACCCACCTTATCTCAGGCTGAAAAGCGTTTTTGTGCATTGTGCCATAACTTTTCAGGAAAGCTTCAGAACATGAAATTTTAACCTCCCACTATAGCAGAAAGGGTCTTTCTAGTAGTTGCACATCAAATCTAAACTGTCTGAAGTGTTTTTCCAAAGTTATCAACACTTTTATGTTTGGCGTTCCGAAACCCACCTTATCTCAGGCTGAAAAGCGTTTTTACGCATTGTGCCATAACTTTTCAGGGAAGCTTCAGAACATGAAATTTTAACCTCCCACTATAGCAGAAAGGGTCTTTCTAGTAGGTGCACATCAAATCTAAGCTCTCTGAAGTGTTTTTCGAAAGTTATCAACACTTTTATGTTTGGCGTTCCGAAACCCACCTTATCTCAGGCTGAAAAGCGTTTTTGTGCATTGTGCCATAACTTTTCAGGAAAGCTTCAGAACATGAAATTTTAACCTCCCACTATAGCAGAAAGGGTCTTTCTAGTAGTTGCACATCAAATCTAAACTGTCTGAAGTGTTTTTCCAAAGTTATCAACACTTTTATGTTTGGCGTTCCGAAACCCACCTTATCTCAGGCTGAAAAGCGTTTTTACGCATTGTGCCATAACTTTTCAGGGAAGCTTCAGAACATGAAATTTTAACCTCCCACTATAGCAGAAAGGGTCTTTCTAGTAGGTGCACATCAAATCTAAGCTCTCTGAAGTGTTTTTCGAAAGTTATCAACACTTTTATGTTTGGCGTTCCGAAACCCACCTTATCTCAGGCTGAAAAGCGTTTTTGTGCATTGTGCCATAACTTTTCAGGAAAGCTTCAGAACATGAAATTTTAACCTCCCACTATAGCAGAAAGGGTCTTTCTAGTAGTTGCACATCAAATCTAAACTGTCTGAAGTGTTTTTCCAAAGTTATTAACACTTTTATGTTTGGCGTTCCGAAACCCACCTTATCTCAGGCTGAAAAGCGTTTTTGTGCATTGTGCCATAACTTTTCAGGGAAGCTTCAGAACATGAAATTTTAACCTCCCACTATAGCAGAAAGGGTCTTTCTAGTAGTTGCACATCAAATCTAAACTGTCTGAAGTGTTTTTCCAAAGTTATCAACACTTTTATGTTTGGCGTTCCGAAACCCACCTTATCTCAGGCTGAAAAGCGTTTTTACGCATTGTGCCATAACTTTTCAGGGAAGCTTCAGAACATGAAATTTTAACCTCCCACTATAGCAGAAAGGGTCTTTCTAGTAGGTGCACATCAAATCTAAGCTCTCTGAAGTGTTTTTCGAAAGTTATCAACACTTTTATGTTTGGCGTTCCGAAACCCACCTTATCTCAGGCTGAAAAGCGTTTTTGTGCATTGTGCCATAACTTTTCAGGAAAGCTTCAGAACATGAAATTTTAACCTCCCACTATAGCAGAAAGGGTCTTTCTAGTAGTTGCACATCAAATCTAAACTGTCTGAAGTGTTTTTCCAAAGTTATCAACACTTTTATGTTTGGCGTTCCGAAACCCACCTTATCTCAGGCTGAAAAGCGTTTTTACGCATTGTGCCATAACTTTTCAGGGAAGCTTCAGAACATGAAATTTTAACCTCCCACTATAGCAGAAAGGGTCTTTCTAGTAGGTGCACATCAAATCTAAGCTCTCTGAAGTGTTTTTCGAAAGTTATCAACACTTTTATGTTTGGCGTTCCGAAACCCACCTTATCTCAGGCTGAAAAGCGTTTTTGTGCATTGTGCCATAACTTTTCAGGAAAGCTTCAGAACATGAAATTTTAACCTCCCACTATAGCAGAAAGGGTCTTTCTAGTAGTTGCACATCAAATCTAAACTGTCTGAAGTGTTTTTCCAAAGTTATTAACACTTTTATGTTTGGCGTTCCGAAACCCACCTTATCTCAGGCTGAAAAGCGTTTTTGTGCATTGTGCCATAACTTTTCAGGGAAGCTTCAGAACATGAAATTTTAACCTCCCACTATAGCAGAAAGGGTCTTTCTAGTAGTTGCACATCAAATCTAAACTGTCTGAAGTGTTTTTCCAAAGTTATCAACACTTTTATGTTTGGCGTTCCGAAACCCACCTTATCTCAGGCTGAAAAGCGTTTTTGTGCATTGTGCCATAACTTTTCAGGGAAGCTTCAGAACATGAAATTTTAACCTCCCACTATAGCAGAAAGGGTCTTTCTAGTAGTTGCACATCAAATCTAAACTGTCTGAAGTGTTTTTCCAAAGTTATCAACACTTTTATGTTTGGCGTTCCGAAACCCACCTTATCTCAGGCTGAAAAGCGTTTTTGTGCATTGTGCCATAACTTTTCAGGGAAGCTTCAGAACATGAAATTTTAACCTCCCACTATAGCAGAAAGGGTCTTTCTAGTAGTTGCACATCAAATCTAAGCTGTCTGAAGTGTTTTTCAAAAGTTATCAACACTTTTATGTTTGGCGTTCCGAAACCCACCTTATCTCAGGCTGAAAAGCGTTTTTGTGCATTGTGCCATAACTTTTCAGGAAAGCTTCAGAACATGAAATTTTAACCTCCCACTATAGCAGAAAGGGTCTTTCTAGTAGTTGCACATCAAATCTAAACTGTCTGAAGTGTTTTTCCAAAGTTATCAACACTTTTATGTTTGGCGTTCCGAAACCCACCTTATCTCAGGCTGAAAAGCGTTTTTACGCATTGTGCCATAACTTTTCAGGGAAGCTTCAGAACATGAAATTTTAACCTCCCACTATAGCAGAAAGGGTCTTTCTAGTAGGTGCACATCAAATCTAAGCTCTCTGAAGTGTTTTTCGAAAGTTATCAACACTTTTATGTTTGGCGTTCCGAAACCCACCTTATCTCAGGCTGAAAAGCGTTTTTGTGCATTGTGCCATAACTTTTCAGGAAAGCTTCAGAACATGAAATTTTAACCTCCCACTATAGCAGAAAGGGTCTTTCTAGTAGTTGCACATCAAATCTAAACTGTCTGAAGTGTTTTTCCAAAGTTATCAACACTTTTATGTTTGGCGTTCCGAAACCCACCTTATCTCAGGCTGAAAAGCGTTTTTACGCATTGTGCCATAACTTTTCAGGGAAGCTTCAGAACATGAAATTTTAACCTCCCACTATAGCAGAAAGGGTCTTTCTAGTAGGTGCACATCAAATCTAAGCTCTCTGAAGTGTTTTTCGAAAGTTATCAACACTTTTATGTTTGGCGTTCCGAAACCCACCTTATCTCAGGCTGAAAAGCGTTTTTGTGCATTGTGCCATAACTTTTCAGGAAAGCTTCAGAACATGAAATTTTAACCTCCCACTATAGCAGAAAGGGTCTTTCTAGTAGTTGCACATCAAATCTAAACTGTCTGAAGTGTTTTTCCAAAGTTATTAACACTTTTATGTTTGGCGTTCCGAAACCCACCTTATCTCAGGCTGAAAAGCGTTTTTGTGCATTGTGCCATAACTTTTCAGGGAAGCTTCAGAACATGAAATTTTAACCTCCCACTATAGCAGAAAGGGTCTTTCTAGTAGTTGCACATCAAATCTAAACTGTCTGAAGTGTTTTTCCAAAGTTATCAACACTTTTATGTTTGGCGTTCCGAAACCCACCTTATCTCAGGCTGAAAAGCGTTTTTGTGCATTGTGCCATAACTTTTCAGGGAAGCTTCAGAACATGAAATTTTAACCTCCCACTATAGCAGAAAGGGTCTTTCTAGTAGTTGCACATCAAATCTAAACTGTCTGAAGTGTTTTTCCAAAGTTATTAACACTTTTATGTTTGGCGTTCCGAAACCCACCTTATCTCAGGCTGAAAAGCGTTTTTGTGCATTGTGCCATAACTTTTCAGGGAAGCTTCAGAACATGAAATTTTAACCTCCCACTATAGCAGAAAGGGTCTTTCTAGTAGGTGCACATCAAATCTAAGCTGTCTGAAGTGTTTTTCGAAAGTTATCAACACTTTTATGTTTGGCGTTCCGAAACCCACCTTATCTCAGGCTGAAAAGCGTTTTTGTGCATTGTGCCATAACTTTTCAGGGAAGCTTCAGAACATGAAATTTTAACCTCCCACTATAGCAGAAAGGGTCTTTCTAGTAGTTGCACATCAAATCTAAACTGTCTGAAGTGTTTTTCCAAAGTTATTAACACTTTTATGTTTGGCGTTCCGAAACCCACCTTATCTCAGGCTGAAAAGCGTTTTTGTGCATTGTGCCATAACTTTTCAGGGAAGCTTCAGAACATGAAATTTTAACCTCCCACTATAGCAGAAAGGGTCTTTCTAGTAGTTGCACATCAAATCTAAACTGTCTGAAGTGTTTTTCCAAAGTTATTAACACTTTTATGTTTGGCGTTCCGAAACCCACCTTATCTCAGGCTGAAAAGCGTTTTTGTGCATTGTGCCATAACTTTTCAGGGAAGCTTCAGAACATGAAATTTTAACCTCCCACTATAGCAGAAAGGGTCTTTCTAGTAGTTGCACATCAAATCTAAACTGTCTGAAGTGTTTTTCCAAAGTTATCAACACTTTTATGTTTGGCGTTCCGAAACCCACCTTATCTCAGGCTGAAAAGCGTTTTTACGCATTGTGCCATAACTTTTCAGGGAAGATTCAGAACATGAAATTTTAACCTCCCACTATAGCAGAAAGGGTCTTTCTAGTAGGTGCACATCAAATCTAAACTGTCTGAAGTGTTTTTCCAAAGTTATTAACACTTTTATGTTTGGCGTTCCGAAACCCACCTTATCTCAGGCTGAAAAGCGTTTTTGTGCATTGTGCCATAACTTTTCAGGGAAGCTTCAGAACATGAAATTTTAACCTCCCACTATAGCAGAAAGGGTCTTTCTAGTAGTTGCACATCAAATCTAAACTGTCTGAAGTGTTTTTCCAAAGTTATCAACACTTTTATGTTTGGCGTTCCGAAACCCACCTTATCTCAGGCTGAAAAGCGTTTTTGTGCATTGTGCCATAACTTTTCAGGGAAGCTTCAGAACATGAAATTTTAACCTCCCACTATAGCAGAAAGGGTCTTTCTAGTAGTTGCACATCAAATCTAAACTGTCTGAAGTGTTTTTCCAAAGTTATCAACACTTTTATGTTTGGCGTTCCGAAACCCACCTTATCTCAGGCTGAAAAGCGTTTTTACGCATTGTGCCATAACTTTTCAGGGAAGCTTCAGAACATGAAATTTTAACCTCCCACTATAGCAGAAAGGGTCTTTCTAGTAGGTGCACATCAAATCTAAGCTGTCTGAAGTGTTTTTCGAAAGTTATCAACACTTTTATGTTTGGCGTTCCGAAACCCACCTTATCTCAGGCTGAAAAGCGTTTTTGTGCATTGTGCCATAACTTTTCAGGGAAGCTTCAGAACATGAAATTTTAACCTCCCACTATAGCAGAAAGGGTCTTTCTAGTAGTTGCACATCAAATCTAAACTGTCTGAAGTGTTTTTCCAAAGTTATTAACACTTTTATGTTTGGCGTTCCGAAACCCACCTTATCTCAGGCTGAAAAGCGTTTTTGTGCATTGTGCCATAACTTTTCAGGGAAGCTTCAGAACATGAAATTTTAACCTCCCACTATAGCAGAAAGGGTCTTTCTAGTAGTTGCACATCAAATCTAAACTGTCTGAAGTGTTTTTCCAAAGTTATCAACACTTTTATGTTTGGCGTTCCGAAACCCACCTTATCTCAGGCTGAAAAGCGTTTTTACGCATTGTGCCATAACTTTTCAGGGAAGCTTCAGAACATGAAATTTTAACCTCCCACTATAGCAGAAAGGGTCTTTCTAGTAGGTGCACATCAAATCTAAGCTGTCTGAAGTGTTTTTCGAAAGTTATCAACACTTTTATGTTTGGCGTTCCGAAACCCACCTTATCTCAGGCTGAAAAGCGTTTTTGTGCATTGTGCCATAACTTTTCAGGAAAGCTTCAGAACATGAAATTTTAACCTCCCACTATAGCAGAAAGGGTCTTTCTAGTAGTTGCACATCAAATCTAAACTGTCTGAAGTGTTTTTCGAAAGTTATCAACACTTTTATGTTTGGCGTTCCGAAACCCACCTTATCTCAGGCTGAAAAACGTTTTTACGCATTGTGCCATAACTTTTCAGGGAAGCTTCAGAACATGAAATTTTAACCTCCCACTATAGCAGAAAGGGTCTTTCTAGTAGGTGCACATCAAATCTAAGCTCTCTGAAGTGTTTTTCGAAAGTTATCAACACTTTTATGTTTGGCGTTCCGAATCCCACCTTATCTCAGGCTGAAAAGCGTTTTTGTGCATTGTGCCATAACTTTTCAGGGAAGCTTCAGAACATGAAATTTTAACCTCCCACTATAGCAGAAAGGGTCTTTCTAGTAGTTGCACATCAAATCAAAACTGTCTGAAGTGTTTTTCCAAAGTTATTAACACTTTTATGTTTGGCGTTCCGAAACCCACCTTATCTCAGGCTGAAAAGCGTTTTTGTGCATTGTGCCATAACTTTTCAGGGAAGCTTCAGAACATGAAATTTTAACCTCCCACTATAGCAGAAAGGGTCTTTCTAGTAGGTGCACATCAAATCTAAGCTGTCTGAAGTGTTTTTCAAAAGTTATCAACACTTTTATGTTTGGCGTTCCGAAACCCACCTTATCTCAGGCTGAAAAGCGTTTTTGTGCATTGTGCCATAACTTTTCAGGGAAGCTTCAGAACATGAAATTTTAACGTCCCACTATAGCAGAAAGGGTCTTTCTAGTAGTTGCACATCAAATCTAAGCTGTCTGAAGTGTTTTTCAAAAGTTATCAACACTTTTATGTTTGGCGTTCCGAAACCCACCTTATCTCAGGCTGAAAAGCGTTTTTGTGCATTGTGCCATAACTTTTCAGGAAAGCTTCAGAACATGAAATTTTAACCTCCCACTATAGCAGAAAGGGTCTTTCTAGTAGTTGCACATCAAATCTAAGCTGTCTGAAGTGTTTTTCAAAAGTTATCAACACTTTTATGTTTGGCGTTCCGAAACCCACCTTATCTCAGGCTGAAAAGCGTTTTTGTGCATTGTGCCATAACTTTTCAGGGAAGCTTCAGAACATGAAATTTTAACCTCCCACTATAGCAGAAAGGGTCTTTCTAGTAGTTGCACATCAAATCTAAACTGTCTGAAGTGTTTTTCCAAAGTTATCAACACTTTTATGTTTGGCGTTCCGAAACCCACCTTATCTCAGGCTGAAAAGCGTTTTTACGCATTGTGCCATAACTTTTCAGGGAAGCTTCAGAACATGAAATTTTAACCTCCCACTATAGCAGAAAGGGTCTTTCTAGTAGGTGCACATCAAATCTAAGCTCTCTGAAGTGTTTTTCGAAAGTTATCAACACTTTTATGTTTGGCGTTCCGAAACCCACCTTATCTCAGGCTGAAAAGCGTTTTTGTGCATTGTGCCATAACTTTTCAGGAAAGCTTCAGAACATGAAATTTTAACCTCCCACTATAGCAGAAAGGGTCTTTCTAGTAGTTGCACATCAAATCTAAACTGTCTGAAGTGTTTTTCCAAAGTTATTAACACTTTTATGTTTGGCGTTCCGAAACCCACCTTATCTCAGGCTGAAAAGCGTTTTTGTGCATTGTGCCATAACTTTTCAGGGAAGCTTCAGAACATGAAATTTTAACCTCCCACTATAGCAGAAAGGGTCTTTCTAGTAGTTGCACATCAAATCTAAACTGTCTGAAGTGTTTTTCCAAAGTTATTAACACTTTTATGTTTGGCGTTCCGAAACCCACCTTATCTCAGGCTGAAAAGCGTTTTTGTGCATTGTGCCATAACTTTTCAGGGAAGCTTCAGAACATGAAATTTTAACCTCCCACTATAGCAGAAAGGGTCTTTCTAGTAGTTGCACATCAAATCTAAACTGTCTGAAGTGTTTTTCCAAAGTTATCAACACTTTTATGTTTGGCGTTCCGAAACCCACCTTATCTTAGGCTGAAAAGCGTTTTTACGCATTGTGCCATAACTTTTCAGGGAAGCTTCAGAACATGAAATTTTAACCTCCCACTATAGCAGAAAGGGTCTTTCTAGTAGGTGCACATCAAATCTAAGCTGTCTGAAGTGTTTTTCGAAAGTTATCAACACTTTTATGTTTGGCGTTCCGAAACCCACCTTATCTCAGGCTGAAAAGCGTTTTTGTGCATTGTGCCATAACTTTTCAGGGAAGCTTCAGAACATGAAATTTTAACCTCCCACTATAGCAGAAAGGGTCTTTCTAGTAGTTGCACATCAAATCTAAGCTGTCTGAAGTGTTTTTCAAAAGTTATCAACACTTTTATGTTTGGCGTTCCGAAACCCACCTTATCTCAGGCTGAAAAGCGTTTTTGTGCATTGTGCCATAACTTTTCAGGAAAGCTTCAGAACATGAAATTTTAACCTCCCACTATAGCAGAAAGGGTCTTTCTAGTAGTTGCACATCAAATCTAAACTGTCTGAAGTGTTTTTCCAAAGTTATCAACACTTTTATGTTTGGCGTTCCGAAACCCACCTTATCTCAGGCTGAAAAGCGTTTTTACGCATTGTGCCATAACTTTTCAGGGAAGCTTCAGAACATGAAATTTTAACCTCCCACTATAGCAGAAAGGGTCTTTCTAGTAGGTGCACATCAAATCTAAGCTCTCTGAAGTGTGTTTCGAAAGTTATCAACACTTTTATGTTTGGCGTTCCGAAACCCACCTTATCTCAGGCTGAAAAGCGTTTTTGTGCATTGTGCCATAACTTTTCAGGGAAGCTTCAGAACATGAAATTTTAACCTCCCACTATAGCAGAAAGGGTCTTTCTAGTAGTTGCACATCAAATCTAAACTGTCTGAAGTGTTTTTCCAAAGTTATTAACACTTTTATGTTTGGCGTTCCGAAACCCACCTTATCTCAGGCTGAAAAGCGTTTTTGTGCATTGTGCCATAGCTTTTCAGGGAAGCTTCAGAACATGAAATTTTAACCTCCCACTATAGCAGAAAGGGTCTTTCTAGTAGTTGCACATCAAATCTAAACTGTCTGAAGTGTTTTTCCAAAGTTATCAACACTTTTATGTTTGGCGTTCCGAAACCCACCTTATCTCAGGCTGAAAAGCGTTTTTGTGCATTGTGCCATAACTTTTCAGGGAAGCTTCAGAACATGAAATTTTAACCTCCCACTATAGCAGAAAGGGTCTTTCTAGTAGTTGCACATCAAATCTAAGCTGTCTGAAGTGTTTTTCAAAAGTTATCAACACTTTTATGTTTGGCGTTCCGAAACCCACCTTATCTCAGGCTGAAAAGCGTTTTTGTGCATTGTGCCATAACTTTTCAGGAAAGCTTCAGAACATGAAATTTTAACCTCCCACTATAGCAGAAAGGGTCTTTCTAGTAGTTGCACATCAAATCTAAACTGTCTGAAGTGTTTTTCCAAAGTTATCAACACTTTTATGTTTGGCGTTCCGAAACCCACCTTATCTCAGGCTGAAAAGCGTTTTTACGCATTGTGCCATAACTTTTCAGGGAAGCTTCAGAACATGAAATTTTAACCTCCCACTATAGCAGAAAGGGTCTTTCTAGTAGGTGCACATCAAATCTAAGCTCTCTGAAGTGTTTTTCGAAAGTTATCAACACTTTTATGTTTGGCGTTCCGAAACCCACCTTATCTCAGGCTGAAAAGCGTTTTTGTGCATTGTGCCATAACTTTTCAGGAAAGCTTCAGAACATGAAATTTTAACCTCCCACTATAGCAGAAAGGGTCTTTCTAGTAGTTGCACATCAAATCTAAACTGTCTGAAGTGTTTTTCCAAAGTTATTAACACTTTTATGTTTGGCGTTCCGAAACCCACCTTATCTCAGGCTGAAAAGCGTTTTTGTGCATTGTGCCATAACTTTTCAGGGAAGCTTCAGAACATGAAATTTTAACCTCCCACTATAGCAGAAAGGGTCTTTCTAGTAGTTGCACATCAAATCTAAACTGTCTGAAGTGTTTTTCCAAAGTTATCAACACTTTTATGTTTGGCGTTCCGAAACCCACCTTATCTCAGGCTGAAAAGCGTTTTTACGCATTGTGCCATAACTTTTCAGGGAAGCTTCAGAACATGAAATTTTAACCTCCCACTATAGCAGAAAGGGTCTTTCTAGTAGGTGCACATCAAATCTAAGCTGTCTGAAGTGTTTTTCGAAAGTTATCAACACTTTTATGTTTGGCGTTCCGAAACCCACCTTATCTCAGGCTGAAAAGCGTTTTTGTGCATTGTGCCATAACTTTTCAGGGAAGCTTCAGAACATGAAATTTTAACCTCCCACTATAGCAGAAAGGGTCTTTCTAGTAGGTGCACATCAAATCTAAGCTGTCTGAAGTGTTTTTCAAAAGTTATCAACACTTTTATGTTTGGCGTTCCGAAACCCACCTTATCTCAGGCTGAAAAGCGTTTTTGTGCATTGTGCCATAACTTTTCAGGAAAGCTTCAGAACATGAAATTTTAACCTCCCACTATAGCAGAAAGGGTCTTTCTAGTAGTTGCACATCAAATCTAAACTGTCTGAAGTGTTTTTCCAAAGTTATCAACACTTTTATGTTTGGCGTTCCGAAACCCACCTTATCTCAGGCTGAAAAGCGTTTTTACGCATTGTGCCATAACTTTTCAGGGAAGCTTCAGAACATGAAATTTTAACCTCCCACTATAGCAGAAAGGGTCTTTCTAGTAGGTGCACATCAAATCTAAGCTCTCTGAAGTGTGTTTCGAAAGTTATCAACACTTTTATGTTTGGCGTTCCGAAACCCACCTTATCCCAGGCTGAAAAGCGTTTTTGTGCATTGTGCCATAACTTTTCAGGGAAGCTTCAGAACATGAAATTTTAACCTCCCACTATAGCAGAAAGGGTCTTTCTAGTAGTTGCACATCAAATCTAAACTGTCTGAAGTGTTTTTCCAAAGTTATTAACACTTTTATGTTTGGCGTTCCGAAACCCACCTTATCTCAGGCTGAAAAGCGTTTTTGTGCATTGTGCCATAACTTTTCAGGGAAGCTTCAGAACATGAAATTTTAACCTCCCACTATAGCAGAAAGGGTCTTTCTAGTAGTTGCACATCAAATCTAAACTGTCTGAAGTGTTTTTCCAAAGTTATCAACACTTTTATGTTTGGCGTTCCGAAACCCACCTTATCTCAGGCTGAAAAGCGTTTTTGTGCATTGTGCCATAACTTTTCAGGGAAGCTTCAGAACATGAAATTTTAACCTCCCACTATAGCAGAAAGGGTCTTTCTAGTAGTTGCACATCAAATCTAAGCTGTCTGAAGTGTTTTTCAAAAGTTATCAACACTTTTATGTTTGGCGTTCCGAAACCCACCTTATCTCAGGCTGAAAAGCGTTTTTGTGCATTGTGCCATAACTTTTCAGGAAAGCTTCAGAACATGAAATTTTAACCTCCCACTATAGCAGAAAGGGTCTTTCTAGTAGTTGCACATCAAATCTAAACTGTCTGAAGTGTTTTTCCAAAGTTATCAACACTTTTATGTTTGGCGTTCCGAAACCCACCTTATCTCAGGCTGAAAAGCGTTTTTACGCATTGTGCCATAACTTTTCAGGGAAGCTTCAGAACATGAAATTTTAACCTCCCACTATAGCAGAAAGGGTCTTTCTAGTAGGTGCACATCAAATCTAAGCTGTCTGAAGTGTTTTTCGAAAGTTATCAACACTTTTATGTTTGGCGTTCCGAAACCCACCTTATCTCAGGCTGAAAAGCGTTTTTGTGCATTGTGCCATAACTTTTCAGGGAAGCTTCAGAACATGAAATTTTAACCTCCCACTATAGCAGAAAGGGTCTTTCTAGTAGTTGCACATCAAATCTAAACTGTCTGAAGTGTTTTTCAAAAGTTATCAACACTTTTATGTTTGGCGTTCCGAAACCCACCTTATCTCAGGCTGAAAAGCGTTTTTGTGCATTGTGCCATAACTTTTCAGGAAAGCTTCAGAACATGAAATTTTAACCTCCCACTATAGCAGAAAGGGTCTTTCTAGTAGTTGCACATCAAATCTAAGCTGTCTGAAGTGTTTTTCAAAAGTTATCAACACTTTTATGTTTGGCGTTCCGAAACCCACCTTATCTCAGGCTGAAAAGCGTTTTTGTGCATTGTGCCATAACTTTTCAGGAAAGCTTCAGAACATGAAATTTTAACCTCCCACTATAGCAGAAAGGGTCTTTCTATTAGTTCCACATCAAATCTAAGCTGTCTGAAGTGTTTTTCGAAAGTTATCAACACTTTTATGTTTGGCGTTCCGAAACCCACCTTATCTCAGGCTGAAAAGCGTTTTTGTGCATTGTGCCATAACTTTTCAGGAAAGCTTCAGAACATGAAATTTTAACCTCCCACTATAGCAGAAAGGGTCTTTCTAGTAGTTGCACATCAAATCTAAACTGTCTGAAGTGTTTTTCCAAAGTTATCAACACTTTTATGTTTGGCGTTCCGAAACCCACCTTATCTCAGGCTGAAAAACGTTTTTACGCATTGTGCCATAACTTTTCAGGGAAGCTTCAGAACATGAAATTTTAACCTCCCACTATAGCAGAAAGGGTCTTTCTAGTAGGTGCACATCAAATCTAAGCTCTCTGAAGTGTGTTTCGAAAGTTATCAACACTTTTATGTTTGGCGTTCCGAAACCCACCTTATCTCAGGCTGAAAAGCGTTTTTGTGCATTGTGCCATAACTTTTCAGGAAAGCTTCAGAACATGAAATTTTAACCTTCCACTATAGCAGAAAGGGTCTTTCTAGTAGTTGCACATCAAATCTAAACTGTCTGAAGTGTTTTTCCAAAGTTATTAACACTTTTATGTTTGGCGTTCCGAAACCCACCTTATCTCAGGCTGAAAAGCGTTTTTGTGCATTGAGCCATAACTTTTCAGGGAAGCTTCAGAACATGAAATTTTAACCTCCCACTATAGCAGAAAGGGGCTTTCTAGTAGTTGCACATCAAATCTAAGCTGTCTGAAGTGTTTTTCAAAAGTTATCAACACTTTTATGTTTGGCGTTCCGAAACCCACCTTATCTCAGGCTGAAAAGCGTTTTTACGCATTGTGCCATAACTTTTCAGGGAAGCTTCAGAACATGAAATTTTAACCTCCCACTATAGCAGAAAGGGGCTTTCTAGTAGGTGCACATCAAATCTAAGCTCTCTGAAGTGTTTTTCGAAAGTTATCAACACTTTTATGTTTGGCGTTCCGAAACCCACCTTATCTCAGGCTGAAAAGCGTTTTTGTGCATTGTGCCATAACTTTTCAGGAAAGCTTCAGAACATGAAATTTTAACCTCCCACTATAGCAGAAAGGGTCTTTCTAGTAGTTGCACATCAAATCTAAACTGTCTGAAGTGTTTTTCCAAAGTTATTAACACTTTTATGTTTGGCGTTCCGAAACCCACCTTATCTCAGGCTGAAAAGCGTTTTTGTGCATTGTGCCATAACTTTTCAGGGAAGCTTCAGAACATGAAATTTTAACCTCCCACTATAGCAGAAAGGGTCTTTCTAGTAGTTGCACATCAAATCTAAACTGTCTGAAGTGTTTTTCCAAAGTTATTAACACTTTTATGTTTGGCGTTCCGAAACCCACCTTATCTCAGGCTGAAAAGCGTTTTTGTGCATTGTGCCATAACTTTTCAGGAAAGCTTCAGAACATGAAATTTTAACCTCCCACTATAGCAGAAAGGGTCTTTCTAGTAGTTGCACATCAAATCTAAGCTGTCTGAAGTGTTTTTCAAAAGTTATCAACACTTTTATGTTTGGCGTTCCGAAACCCACCTTATCTCAGGCTGAAAAGCGTTTTTGTGCATTGTGCCATAACTTTTCAGGGAAGCTTCAGAACATGAAATTTTAACCTCCCACTATAGCAGAAAGGGTCTTTCTAGTAGTTGCACATCAAATCTAAACTGTCTGAAGTGTTTTTCCAAAGTTATCAACACTTTTATGTTTGGCGTTCCGAAACCCACCTTATCTCAGGCTGAAAAGCGTTTTTACGCATTGTGCCATAACTTTTCAGGGAAGCTTCAGAACATGAAATTTTAACCTCCCACTATAGCAGAAAGGGTCTTTCTAGTAGGTGCACATCAAATCTAAGCTGTCTGAAGTGTTTTTCGAAAGTTATCAACACTTTTATGTTTGGCGTTCCGAAACCCACCTTATCTCAGGCTGAAAAGCGTTTTTGTGCATTGTGCCATAACTTTTCAGGAAAGCTTCAGAACATGAAATTTTAACCTCCCACTATAGCAGAAAGGGTCTTTCTAGTAGTTGCACATCAAATCTAAACTGTCTGAAGTGTTTTTCCAAAGTTATTAACACTTTTATGTTTGGCGTTCCGAAACCCACCTTATCTCAGGCTGAAAAGCGTTTTTGTGCATTGTGCCATAACTTTTCAGGGAAGCTTCAGAACATGAAATTTTAACCTTCCACTATAGCAGAAAGGGTCTTTCTAGTAGTTGCACATCAAATCTAAACTGTCTGAAGTGTTTTTCCAAAGTTATTAACACTTTTATGTTTGGCGTTCCGAAACCCACCTTATCTCAGGCTGAAAAGCGTTTTTGTGCATTGTGCCATAACTTTTCAGGGAAGCTTCAGAACATGAAATTTTAACCTCCCACTATAGCAGAAAGGGTCTTTCTAGTAGTTGCACATCAAATCTAAACTGTCTGAAGTGTTTTTCCAAAGTTATCAACACTTTTATGTTTGGCGTTCCGAAACCCACCTTATCTCAGGCTGAAAAGCGTTTTTGTGCATTGTGCCATAACTTTTCAGGGAAGCTTCAGAACATGAAATTTTAACCTCCCACTATAGCAGAAAGGGTCTTTCTAGTAGTTGCACATCAAATCTAAGCTGTCTGAAGTGTTTTTCAAAAGTTATCAACACTTTTATGTTTGGCGTTCCGAAACCCACCTTATCTCAGGCTGAAAAGCGTTTTTGTGCATTGTGCCATAACTTTTCAGGAAAGCTTCAGAACATGAAATTTTAACCTCCCACTATAGCAGAAAGGGTCTTTCTAGTAGTTGCACATCAAATCTAAACTGTCTGAAGTGTTTTTCCAAAGTTATCAACACTTTTATGTTTGGCGTTCCGAAACCCACCTTATCTCAGGCTGAAAAGCGTTTTTACGCATTGTGCCATAACTTTTCAGGGAAGCTTCAGAACATGAAATTTTAACCTCCCACTATAGCAGAAAGGGTCTTTCTAGTAGGTGCACATCAAATCTAAGCTGTCTGAAGTGTTTTTCGAAAGTTATCAACACTTTTATGTTTGGCGTTCCGAAACCCACCTTATCTCAGGCTGAAAAGCGTTTTTGTGCATTGTGCCATAACTTTTCAGGGAAGCTTCAGAACATGAAATTTTAACCTCCCACTATAGCAGAAAGGGTCTTTCTAGTAGTTGCACATCAAATCTAAGCTGTCTGAAGTGTTTTTCAAAAGTTATCAACACTTTTATGTTTGGCGTTCCGAAACCCACCTTATCTCAGGCTGAAAAGCGTTTTTGTGCATTGTGCCATAACTTTTCAGGAAAGCTTCAGAACATGAAATTTTAACCTCCCACTATAGCAGAAAGGGTCTTTCTAGTAGTTGCACATCAAATCTAAGCTGTCTGAAGTGTTTTTCAAAAGTTATCAACACTTTTATGTTTGGCGTTCCGAAACCCACCTTATCTCAGGCTGAAAAGCGTTTTTGTGCATTGTGCCATAACTTTTCAGGAAAGCTTCAGAACATGAAATTTTAACCTCCCACTATAGCAGAAAGGGTCTTTCTATTAGTTGCACATCAAATCTAAGCTGTCTGAAGTGTTTTTCGAAAGTTATCAACACTTTTATGTTTGGCGTACCGAAACCCACCTTATCTCAGGCTGAAAAGCGTTTTTGTGCATTGTGCCATAACTTTTCAGGAAAGCTTCAGAACATGAAATTTTAACCTCCCACTATAGCAGAAAGGGTCTTTCTAGTAGTTGCACATCAAATCTAAACTGTCTGAAGTGTTTTTCCAAAGTTATCAACACTTTTATGTTTGGCGTTCCGAAACCCACCTTATCTCAGGCTGAAAAACGTTTTTACGCATTGTGCCATAACTTTTCAGGGAAGCTTCAGAACATGAAATTTTAACCTCCCACTATAGCAGAAAGGGTCTTTCTAGTAGGTGCACATCAAATCTAAGCTCTCTGAAGTGTTTTTCGAAAGTTATCAACACTTTTATGTTTGGCGTTCCGAATCCCACCTTATCTCAGGCTGAAAAGCGTTTTTGTGCATTGTGCCATAACTTTTCAGGGAAGCTTCAGAACATGAAATTTTAACCTCCCACTATAGCAGAAAGGGTCTTTCTAGTAGTTGCACATCAAATCTAAACTGTCTGAAGTGTTTTTCCAAAGTTATTAACACTTTTATGTTTGGCGTTCCGAAACCCACCTTATCTCAGGCTGAAAAGCGTTTTTGTGCATTGTGCCATAACTTTTCAGGGAAGCTTCAGAACAAGAAATTTTAACCTCCCACTATAGCAGAAAGGGTCTTTCTAGTAGTTGCACATCAAATCTAAACTGTCTGAAGTGTTTTTCCAAAGTTATCAACACTTTTATGTTTGGCGTTCCGAAACCCACCTTTTCTCAGGCTGAAAAGCGTTTTTACGCATTGTGCCATAACTTTTCAGGGAAGCTTCAGAACATGAGATTTTAACCTCCCACTATAGCAGAAAGGGTCTTTCTAGTAGGTGCACATCAAATCTAAGCTGTCTGAAGTGTTTTTCGAAAGTTATCAACACTTTTATGTTTGGCGTTCCGAAACCCACCTTATGTCAGGCTGAAATGCGTTTTTGTGCATTGTGCCATAACTTTTCAGGGAAGCTTCAGAACATGAAATTTTAACCTCCCACTATAGCAGAAAGGGTCTTTCTAGTAGTTGCACATCAAATCTAAGCTGTCTGAAGTGTTTTTCAAAAGTTATCAACACTTTTATGTTTGGCGTTCCGAAACCCACCTTATCTCAGGCTGAAAAGCGTTTTTGTGCATTGTGCCATAACTTTTCAGGAAAGCTTCAGAACATGAAATTTTAACCTCCCACTATAGCAGAAAGGGTCTTTCTAGTAGTTGCACATCAAATCTAAGCTGTCTGAAGTGTTTTTCAAAAGTTATCAACACTTTTATGTTTGGCGTTCCGAAACCCACCTTATCTCAGGCTGAAAAGCGTTTTTGTGCATTGTGCCATAACTTTTCAGGAAAGCTTCAGAACATGAAATTTTAACCTCCCACTATAGCAGAAAGGGTCTTTCTAGTAGTTGCACATCAAATCTAAACTGTCTGAAGTGTTTTTCCAAAGTTATCAACACTTTTATGTTTGGCGTTCCGAAACCCACCTTATCTCAGGCTGAAAAGCGTTTTTACGCATTGTGCCATAACTTTTCAGGGAAGCTTCAGAACATGAAATTTTAACCTCCCACGATAGCAGAAAGGGTCTTTCTAGTAGTTGCACATCAAATCTAAACTGTCTGAAGTGTTTTTCGAAAGTTATCAACACTTTTATGTTTGGCGTTCCGAAACCCACCTTATCTCAGGCTGAAAAGCGTTTTTACGCATTGTGCCATAACTTTTCAGGGAAGCTTCAGAACATGAAATTTTAACCTCCCACTATAGCAGAAAGGGTCTTTCTAGTAGGTGCACATCAAATCTAAGCTGTCTGAAGTGTTTTTCGAAAGTTATCAACACTTTTATGTTTGGCGTTCCGAAACCCACCTTATCTCAGGCTGAAAAGCGTTTTTGTGCATTGTGCCATAACTTTTCAGGGAAGCTTCAGAACATGAAATTTTAACCTCCCACTATAGCAGAAAGGGTCTTTCTAGTAGTTGCACATCAAATCTAAACTGTCTGAAGTGTTTTTCCAAAGTTATTAACACTTTTATGTTTGGCGTTCCGAAACCCACCTTATCTCAGGCTGAAAAGCGTTTTTGTGCATTGTGCCATAACTTTTCAGGGAAGCTTCAGAACATGAAATTTTAACCTCCCACTATAGCAGAAAGGGTCTTTCTAGTAGTTGCACATCAAATCTAAACTGTCTGAAGTGTTTTTCCAAAGTTATCAACACTTTTATGTTTGGCGTTCCGAAACCCACCTTATCTCAGGCTGAAAAGCGTTTTTACGCATTGTGCCATAACTTTTCAGGGAAGCTTCAGAACATGAAATTTTAACCTCCCACTATAGCAGAAAGGGTCTTTCTAGTAGGTGCACATCAAATCTAAGCTGTCTGAAGTGTTTTTCGAAAGTTATCAACACTTTTATGTTTGGCGTTCCGAAACCCACCTTATCTCAGGCTGAAAAGCGTTTTTGTGCATTGTGCCATAACTTTTCAGGGAAGCTTCAGAACATGAAATTTTAACCTCCCACTATAGCAGAAAGGGTCTTTCTAGTAGTTGCACATCAAATCTAAGCTGTCTGAAGTGTTTTTCAAAAGTTATCAACACTTTTATGTTTGGCGTTCCGAAACCCACCTTATCTCAGGCTGAAAAGCGTTTTTGTGCATTGTGCCATAACTTTTCAGGAAAGCTTCAGAACATGAAATTTTAACCTCCCACTATAGCAGAAAGGGTCTTTCTAGTAGTTGCACATCAAATCTAAACTGTCTGAAGTGTTTTTCCAAAGTTATCAACACTTTTATGTTTGGCGTTCCGAAACCCACCTTATCTCAGGCTGAAAAGCGTTTTTACGCATTGTGCCATAACTTTTCAGGGAAGCTTCAGAACATGAAATTTTAACCTCCCACTATAGCAGAAAGGGTCTTTCTAGTAGGTGCACATCAAATCTAAGCTGTCTGAAGTGTTTTTCGAAAGTTATCAACACTTTTATGTTTGGCGTTCCGAAACCCACCTTATCTCAGGCTGAAAAGCGTTTTTGTGCATTGTGCCATAACTTTTCAGGGAAGCTTCAGAACATGAAATTTTAACCTCCCACTATAGCAGAAAGGGTCTTTCTAGTAGTTGCACATCAAATCTAAGCTGTCTGAAGTGTTTTTCAAAAGTTATCAACACTTTTATGTTTGGCGTTCCGAAACCCACCTTATCTCAGGCTGAAAAGCGTTTTTGTGCATTGTGCCATAACTTTTCAGGAAAGCTTCAGAACATGAAATTTTAACCTCCCACTATAGCAGAAAGGGTCTTTCTAGTAGTTGCACATCAAATCTAAGCTGTCTGAAGTGTTTTTCAAAAGTTATCAACACTTTTATGTTTGGCGTTCCGAAACCCACCTTATCTCAGGCTGAAAAGCGTTTTTGTGCATTGTGCCATAACTTTTCAGGAAAGCTTCAGAACATGAAATTTTAACCTCCCACTATAGCAGAAAGGGTCTTTCTATTAGTTGCACATCAAATCTAAGCTGTCTGAAGTGTTTTTCGAAAGTTATCAACACTTTTATGTTTGGCGTTCCGAAACCCACCTTATCTCAGGCTGAAAAGCGTTTTTGTGCATTGTGCCATAACTTTTCAGGAAAGCTTCAGAACATGAAATTTTAACCTCCCACTATAGCAGAAAGGGTCTTTCTAGTAGTTGCACATCAAATCTAAACTGTCTGAAGTGTTTTTCCAAAGTTATCAACACTTTTATGTTTGGCGTTCCGAAACCCACCTTATCTCAGGCTGAAAAGCGTTTTTGTGCATTGTGCCATAACTTTTCAGGGAAGCTTCAGAACAAGAAATTTTAACCTCCCACTATAGCAGAAAGGGTCTTTCTAGTAGTTGCACATCAAATCTAAACTGTCTGAAGTGTTTTTCCAAAGTTATCAACACTTTTATGTTTGGCGTTCCGAAACCCACCTTTTCTCAGGCTGAAAAGCGTTTTTACGCATTGTGCCATAACTTTTCAGGGAAGCTTCAGAACATGAGATTTTAACCTCCCACTATAGCAGAAAGGGTCTTTCTAGTAGTTGCACATCAAATCTAAGCTGTCTGAAGTGTTTTTCAAAAGTTATCAACACTTTTATGTTTGGCGTTCCGAAACCCACCTTATCTCAGGCTGAAAAGCGTTTTTGTGCATTGTGCCATAACTTTTCAGGAAAGCTTCAGAACATGAAATTTTAACCTCCCACTATAGCAGAAAGGGTCTTTCTATTAGTTGCACATCAAATCTAAGCTGTCTGAAGTGTTTTTCGAAAGTTATCAACACTTTTATGTTTGGCGTTCCGAAACCCACCTTATCTCAGGCTGAAAAGCGTTTTTGTGCATTGTGCCATAACTTTTCAGGAAAGCTTCAGAACATGAAATTTTAACCTCCCACTATAGCAGAAAGGGTCTTTCTAGTAGTTGCACATCAAATCTAAACTGTCTGAAGTGTTTTTCCAAAGTTATCAACACTTTTATGTTTGGCGTTCCGAAACCCACCTTATCTCAGGCTGAAAAGCGTTTTTGTGCATTGTGCCATAACTTTTCAGGGAAGCTTCAGAACAAGAAATTTTAACCTCCCACTATAGCAGAAAGGGTCTTTCTAGTAGTTGCACATCAAATCTAAACTGTCTGAAGTGTTTTTCCAAAGTTATCAACACTTTTATGTTTGGCGTTCCGAAACCCACCTTTTCTCAGGCTGAAAAGCGTTTTTACGCATTGTGCCATAACTTTTCAGGGAAGCTTCAGAACATGAGATTTTAACCTCCCACTATAGCAGAAAGGGTCTTTCTAGTAGGTGCACATCAAATCTAAGCTGTCTGAAGTGTTTTTCGAAAGTTATCAACACTTTTATGTTTGGCGTTCCGAAACCCACCTTATCTCAGGCTGAAAAGCGTTTTTGTGCATTGTGCCATAACTTTTCAGGGAAGCTTCAGAACATGAAATTTTAACCTCCCACTATAGCAGAAAGGGTCTTTCTAGTAGTTGCACATCAAATCTAAGCTGTCTGAAGTGTTTTTCAAAAGTTATCAACACTTTTATGTTTGGCGTTCCGAAACCCACCTTATCTCAGGCTGAAAAGCGTTTTTGTGCATTGTGCCATAACTTTTCAGGAAAGCTTCAGAACATGAAATTTTAACCTCCCACTATAGCAGAAAGGGTCTTTCTAGTAGTTGCACATCAAATCTAAACTGTCTGAAGTGTTTTTCCAAAGTTATCAACACTTTTATGTTTGGCGTTCCGAAACCCACCTTATCTCAGGCTGAAAAGCGTTTTTACGCATTGTGCCATAACTTTTCAGGGAAGCTTCAGAACATGAAATTTTAACCTCCCACTATAGCAGAAAGGGTCTTTCTAGTAGGTGCACATCAAATCTAAACTGTCTGAAGTGTTTTTCCAAAGTTATTAACACTTTTATGTTTGGCGTTCCGAAACCCACCTTATCTCAGGCTGAAAAGCGTTTTTGTGCATTGTGCCATAACTTTTCAGGGAAGCTTCAGAACATGAAATTTTAACCTCCCACTATAGCAGAAAGGGTCTTTCTAGTAGTTGCACATCAAATCTAAACTGTCTGAAGTGTTTTTCCAAAGTTATCAACACTTTTATGTTTGGCGTTCCGAAACCCACCTTATCTCAGGCTGAAAAGCGTTTTTGTGCATTGTGCCATAACTTTTCAGGGAAGCTTCAGAACATGAAATTTTAACCTGCCACTATAGCAGAAAGGGTCTTTCTAGTAGTTGCACATCAAATCTAAGCTCTCTGAAGTGTTTTTCGAAAGTTATCAACACTTTTATGTTTGGCGTTCCGAAACCCACCTTATCTCAGGCTGAAAAGCGTTTTTGTGCATTGTGCCATAACTTTTCAGGAAAGCTTCAGAACATGAAATTTTAACCTCCCACTATAGCAGAAAGGGTCTTTCTGGTAGTTGCACATCAAATCTAAACTGTCTGAAGTGTTTTTCCAAACTTATCAACACTTTTATGTTTGGCGTTCCGAAACCCACCTTATCTCAGGCTGAAAAGCGTTTTTACGCATTGTGCCATAACTTTTCAGGGAAGCTTCAGAACATGAAATTTTAACCTCCCACTATAGCAGAAAGGGTCTTTCTAGTAGGTGCACATCAAATCTAAGCTCTCTGAAGTGTTTTTCCAAAGTTATCAACACTTTTATGTTTGGCGTTCCGAAACCCACCTTATCTCAGGCTGAAAAGCGTTTTTGTGCATTGTGCCATAACTTTTCAGGAAAGCTTCAGAACATGAAATTTTAACCTCCCACTATAGCAGAAAGGGTCTTTCTAGTAGTTGCACATCAAATCTAAACTGTCTGAAGTGTTTTTCCAAAGTTATTAACACTTTTATGTTTGGCGTTCCGAAACCCACCTTATCTCAGGCTGAAAAGCGTTTTTGTGCATTGTGCCATAACTTTTCAGGGAAGCTTCAGAACATGAAATTTTAACCTCCCACTATAGCAGAAAGGGTCTTTCTAGTAGTTGCACATCAAATCTAAACTGTCTGAAGTGTTTTTCCAAAGTTATTAACACTTTTATGTTTGGCGTTCCGAAACCCACCTTTTCTCAGGCTGAAAAGCGTTTTTACGCATTGTGCCATAACTTTTCAGGGAAGCTTCAGAACATGAAATTTTAACCTCCCACTATAGCAGAAAGGGTCTTTCTAGTAGGTGCACATCAAATCTAAGCTGTCTGAAGTGTTTTTCGAAAGTTATCAACACTTTTATGTTTGGCGTTCCGAAACCCACCTTATCTCAGGCTGAAAAGCGTTTTTGTGCATTGTGCCATAACTTTTCAGGGAAGCTTCAGAACATGAAATTTTAACCTCCCACTATAGCAGAAAGGGTCTTTCTAGTAGTTGCACATCAAATCTAAGCTGTCTGAAGTGTTTTTCAAAAGTTATCAACACTTTTATGTTTGGCGTTCCGAAACCCACCTTATCTCAGGCTGAAAAGCGTTTTTGTGCATTGTGCCATAACTTTTCAGGAAAGCTTCAGAACATGAAATTTTAACCTCCCACTATAGCAGAAAGGGTCTTTCTAGTAGTTGCACATCAAATCTAAGCTGTCTGAAGTGTTTTTCAAAAGTTATCAACACTTTTATGTTTGGCGTTCCGAAACCCACCTTATCTCAGGCTGAAAAGCGTTTTTGTGCATTGTGCCATAACTTTTCAGGGAAGCTTCAGAACATGAAATTTTAACCTCCCACTATAGCAGAAAGGGTCTTTCTAGTAGTTGCACATCAAATCTAAACTGTCTGAAGTGTTTTTCCAAAGTTATCAACACTTTTATGTTTGGCGTTCCGAAACCCACCTTATCTCAGGCTGAAAAGCGTTTTTACGCATTGTGCCATAACTTTTCAGGGAAGCTTCAGAACATGAAATTTTAACCTCCCACTATAGCAGAAATGGTCTTTCTAGTAGGTGCACATCAAATCTAAACTGTCTGAAGTGTTTTTCCAAAGTTATTAACACTTTTATGTTTGGCGTTCCGAAACCCACCTTATCTCAGGCTGAAAAGCGTTTTTGTGCATTGTGCCATAACTTTTCAGGGAAGCTTCAGAACATGAAATTTTAACCTCCCACTATAGCAGAAAGGGTCTTTCTAGTAGTTGCACATCAAATCTAAACTGTCTGAAGTGTTTTTCCAAAGTTATCAACACTTTTATGTTTGGCGTTCCGAAACCCACCTTATCTCAGGCTGAAAAGCGTTTTTGTGCATTGTGCCATAACTTTTCAGGGAAGCTTCAGAACATGAAATTTTAACCTCCCACTATAGCAGAAAGGGTCTTTCTAGTAGTTGCACATCAAATCTAAGCTCTCTGAAGTGTTTTTCGAAAGTTATCAACACTTTTATGTTTGGCGTTCCGAAACCCACCTTATCTCAGGCTGAAAAGCGTTTTTGTGCATTGTGCCATAACTTTTCAGGGAAGCTTCAGAACATGAAATTGTAACCTCCCACTATAGCAGAAAGGGTCTTTCTAGTAGTTGCACATCAAATCTAAGCTCTCTGAAGTGTTTTTCGAAAGTTATCAACACTTTTATGTTTGGCGTTCCGAAACCCACCTTATCTCAGGCTGAAAAGCGTTTTTGTGCATTGTGCCATAACTTTTCAGGAAAGCTTCAGAACATGAAATTTTAACCTCCCACTATAGCAGAAAGGGTCTTTCTGGTAGTTGCACATCAAATCTAAACTGTCTGAAGTGTTTTTCGAAAGTTATCAACACTTTTATGTTTGGCGTTCCGAAACCCACCTTATCTCAGGCTGAAAAGCGTTTTTACGCATTGTGCCATAACTTTTCAGGGAAGCTTCAGAACATGAAATTTTAACCTCCCACTATAGCAGAAAGGGTCTTTCTAGTAGGTGCACATCAAATCTAAGCTCTCTGAAGTGTTTTTCCAAAGTTATCAACACTTTTATGTTTGGCGTTCCGAAACCCACCTTATCTCAGGCTGAAAAGCGTTTTTGTGCATTGTGCCATAACTTTTCAGGAAAGCTTCAGAACATGAAATTTTAACCTCCCACTATAGCAGAAAGGGTCTTTCTAGTAGTTGCACATCAAATCTAAACTGTCTGAAGTGTTTTTCCAAAGTTATTAACACTTTTATGTTTGGCGTTCCGAAACCCACCTTATCTCAGGCTGAAAAGCGTTTTTGTGCATTGTGCCATAACTTTTCAGGGAAGCTTCAGAACATGAAATTTTAACCTCCCACTATAGCAGAAAGGGTCTTTCTAGTAGTTGCACATCAAATCTAAACTGTCTGAAGTGTTTTTCCAAAGTTATTAACACTTTTATGTTTGGCGTTCCGAAACCCACCTTATCTCAGGCTGAAAAGCGTTTTTGTGCATTGTGCCATAACTTTTCAGGGAAGCTTCAGAACATGAAATTTTAACCTCCCACGATAGCAGAAAGGGTCTTTCTAGTAGTTGCACATCAAATCTAAACTGTCTGAAGTGTTTTTCCAAAGTTATCAACACTTTTATGTTTGGCGTTCCGAAACCCACCTTATCTCAGGCTGAAAAGCGTTTTTACGCATTGTGCCATAACTTTTCAGGGAAGCTTCAGAACATGAAATTTTAACCTCCCACTATAGCAGAAAGGGTCTTTCTAGTAGGTGCACATCAAATCTAAGCTGTCTGAAGTGTTTTTCGAAAGTTATCAACACTTTTATGTTTGGCGTTCCGAAACCCACCTTATCTCAGGCTGAAAAGCGTTTTTGTGCATTGTGCCATAACTTTTCAGGGAAGCTTCAGAACATGAAATTTTAACCTCCCACTATAGCAGAAAGGGTCTTTCTAGTAGTTGCACATCAAATCTAAGCTGTCTGAAGTGTTTTTCAAAAGTTATCAACACTTTTATGTTTGGCGTTCCGAAACCCACCTTATCTCAGGCTGAAAAGCGTTTTTGTGCATTGTGCCATAACTTTTCAGGAAAGCTTCAGAACATGAAATTTTAACCTCCCACTATAGCAGAAAGGGTCTTTCTATTAGTTGCACATCAAATCTAAACTGTCTGAAGTGTTTTTCCAAAGTTATCAACACTTTTATGTTTGGCGTTCCGAAACCCACCTTATCTCAGGCTGAAAAGCGTTTTTGTGCATTGTGCCATAACTTTTCAGGAAAGCTTCAGAACATGGAATTTTAACCTCCCACTATAGCAGAAAGGGTCTTTCTAGTAGTTGCACATCAAATCTAAACTGTCTGAAGTGTTTTTCGAAAGTTATCAACACTTTTATGTTTGGCGTTCCGAAACCCACCTTATCTCAGGCTGAAAAGCGTTTTTGTGCATTGTGCCATAACTTTTCAGGAAAGCTTCAGAACATGAAATTTTAACCTCCCACTATAGCAGAAAGGGTCTTTCTAGTAGTTGCACATCAAATCTAAACTGTCTGAAGTGTTTTTCCAAAGTTATCAACACTTTTATGTTTGGCGTTCCGAAACCCACCTTATCTCAGGCTGAAAAACGTTTTTACGCATTGTGCCATAACTTTTCAGGGAAGCTTCAGAACATGAAATTTTAACCTCCCACTATAGCAGAAAGGGTCTTTCTAGTAGGTGCACATCAAATCGAAGCTCTCTGAAGTGTTTTTCGAAAGTTATCAACACTTTTATGTTTGGCGTTCCGAATCCCACCTTATCTCAGGCTGAAAAGCGTTTTTGTGCATTGTGCCATAACTTTTCAGGGAAGCTTCAGAACATGAAATTTTAACCTCCCACTATAGCAGAAAGGGTCTTTCTAGTAGTTGCACATCAAATCAAAACTGTCTGAAGTGTTTTTCCAAAGTTATTAACACTTTTATGTTTGGCGTTCCGAAACCCACCTTATCTCAGGCTGAAAAGCGTTTTTGTGCATTGTGCCATAACTTTTCAGGGAAGCTTCAGAACATGAAATTTTAACCTCCCACTATAGCAGAAAGGGTCTTTCTAGTAGGTGCACATCAAATCTAAGCTGTCTGAAGTGTTTTTCAAAAGTTATCAACACTTTTATGTTTGGCGTTCCGAAACCCACCTTATCTCAGGCTGAAAAGCGTTTTTGTGCATTGTGCCATAACTTTTCAGGGAAGCTTCAGAACATGAAATTTTAACGTCCCACTATAGCAGAAAGGGTCTTTCTAGTAGTTGCACATCAAATCTAAGCTGTCTGAAGTGTTTTTCAAAAGTTATCAACACTTTTATGTTTGGCGTTCCGAAACCCACCTTATCTCAGGCTGAAAAGCGTTTTTGTGCATTGTGCCATAACTTTTCAGGAAAGCTTCAGAACATGAAATTTTAACCTCCCACTATAGCAGAAAGGGTCTTTCTAGTAGTTGCACATCAAATCTAAGCTGTCTGAAGTGTTTTTCAAAAGTTATCAACACTTTTATGTTTGGCGTTCCGAAACCCACCTTATCTCAGGCTGAAAAGCGTTTTTGTGCATTGTGCCATAACTTTTCAGGGAAGCTTCAGAACATGAAATTTTAACCTCCCACTATAGCAGAAAGGGTCTTTCTAGTAGTTGCACATCAAATCTAAACTGTCTGAAGTGTTTTTCCAAAGTTATCAACACTTTTATGTTTGGCGTTCCGAAACCCACCTTATCTCAGGCTGAAAAGCGTTTTTACGCATTGTGCCATAACTTTTCAGGGAAGCTTCAGAACATGAAATTTTAACCTCCCACTATAGCAGAAAGGGTCTTTCTAGTAGGTGCACATCAAATCTAAGCTCTCTGAAGTGTTTTTCGAAAGTTATCAACACTTTTATGTTTGGCGTTCCGAAACCCACCTTATCTCAGGCTGAAAAGCGTTTTTGTGCATTGTGCCATAACTTTTCAGGAAAGCTTCAGAACATGAAATTTTAACCTCCCACTATAGCAGAAAGGGTCTTTCTAGTAGTTGCACATCAAATCTAAACTGTCTGAAGTGTTTTTCCAAAGTTATTAACACTTTTATGTTTGGCGTTCCGAAACCCACCTTATCTCAGGCTGAAGAGCGTTTTTGTGCATTGTGCCATAACTTTTCAGGGAAGCTTCAGAACATGAAATTTTAACCTCCCACTATAGCAGAAAGGGTCTTTCTAGTAGTTGCACATCAAATCTAAACTGTCTGAAGTGTTTTTCCAAAGTTATTAACACTTTTATGTTTGGCGTTCCGAAACCCACCTTATCTCAGGCTGAAAAGCGTTTTTGTGCATTGTGCCATAACTTTTCAGGGAAGCTTCAGAACATGAAATTTTAACCTCCCACTATAGCAGAAAGGGTCTTTCTAGTAGTTGCACATCAAATCTAAACTGTCTGAAGTGTTTTTCCAAAGTTATCAACACTTTTATGTTTGGCGTTCCGAAACCCACCTTATCTTAGGCTGAAAAGCGTTTTTACGCATTGTGCCATAACTTTTCAGGGAAGCTTCAGAACATGAAATTTTAACCTCCCACTATAGCAGAAAGGGTCTTTCTAGTAGGTGCACATCAAATCTAAGCTGTCTGAAGTGTTTTTCGAAAGTTATCAACACTTTTATGTTTGGCGTTCCGAAACCCACCTTATCTCAGGCTGAAAAGCGTTTTTGTGCATTGTGCCATAACTTTTCAGGGAAGCTTCAGAACATGAAATTTTAACCTCCCACTATAGCAGAAAGGGTCTTTCTAGTAGTTGCACATCAAATCTAAGCTGTCTGAAGTGTTTTTCAAAAGTTATCAACACTTTTATGTTTGGCGTTCCGAAACCCACCTTATCTCAGGCTGAAAAGCGTTTTTGTGCATTGTGCCATAACTTTTCAGGAAAGCTTCAGAACATGAAATTTTAACCTCCCACTATAGCAGAAAGGGTCTTTCTAGTAGTTGCACATCAAATCTAAACTGTCTGAAGTGTTTTTCCAAAGTTATCAACACTTTTATGTTTGGCGTTCCGAAACCCACCTTATCTCAGGCTGAAAAGAGTTTTTACGCATTGTGCCATAACTTTTCAGGGAAGCTTCAGAACATGAAATTTTAACCTCCCACTATAGCAGAAAGGGTCTTTCTAGTAGGTGCACATCAAATCTAAGCTCTCTGAAGTGTTTTTCCAAAGTTATCAACACTTTTATGTTTGGCGTTCCGAAACCCACCTTATCTCAGGCTGAAAAGCGTTTTTGTGCATTGTGCCATAACTTTTCAGGGAAGCTTCAGAACATGAAATTTTAACCTCCCACTATAGCAGAAAGGGTCTTTCTAGTAGGTGCACATCAAATCTAAGCTGTCTGAAGTGTTTTTCAAAAGTTATCAACACTTTTATGTTTGGCGTTCCGAAACCCACCTTATCTCAGGCTGAAAAGCGTTTTTGTGCATTGTGCCATAACTTTTCAGGAAAGCTTCAGAACATGAAATTTTAACCTCCCACTATAGCAGAAAGGGTCTTTCTAGTAGTTGCACATCAAATCTAAACTGTCTGAAGTGTTTTTCCAAAGTTATCAACACTTTTATGTTTGGCGTTCCGAAACCCACCTTATCTCAGGCTGAAAAGCGTTTTTACGCATTGTGCCATAACTTTTCAGGGAAGCTTCAGAACATGAAATTTTAACCTCCCACTATAGCAGAAAGGGTCTTTCTAGTAGGTGCACATCAAATCTAAGCTCTCTGAAGTGTTTTTCGAAAGTTATCAACACTTTTATGTTTGGCGTTCCGAAACCCACCTTATCTCAGGCTGAAAAGCGTTTTTGTGCATTGTGCCATAACTTTTCAGGAAAGCTTCAGAACATGAAATTTTAACCTCCCACTATAGCAGAAAGGGTCTTTCTAGTAGTTGCACATCAAATCTAAACTGTCTGAAGTGTTTTTCCAAAGTTATTAACACTTTTATGTTTGGCGTTCCGAAACCCACCTTATCTCAGGCTGAAAAGCGTTTTTGTGCATTGTGCCATAACTTTTCAGGGAAGCTTCAGAACATGAAATTTTAACCTCCCACTATAGCAGAAAGGGTCTTTCTAGTAGTTGCACATCAAATCTAAACTGTCTGAAGTGTTTTTCCAAAGTTATCAACACTTTTATGTTTGGCGTTCCGAAACCCACCTTATCTCAGGCTGAAAAGCGTTTTTACGCATTGTGCCATAACTTTTCAGGGAAGCTTCAGAACATGAAATTTTAACCTCCCACTATAGCAGAAAGGGTCTTTCTAGTAGGTGCACATCAAATCTAAGCTGTCTGAAGTGTTTTTCGAAAGTTATCAACACTTTTATGTTTGGCGTTCCGAAACCCACCTTATCTCAGGCTGAAAAGCGTTTTTGTGCATTGTGCCATAACTTTTCAGGGAAGCTTCAGAACATGAAATTTTAACCTCCCACTATAGCAGAAAGGGTCTTTCTAGTAGTTGCACATCAAATCTAAGCTGTCTGAAGTGTTTTTCAAAAGTTATCAACACTTTTATGTTTGGCGTTCCGAAACCCACCTTATCTCAGGCTGAAAAGCGTTTTTGTGCATTGTGCCATAACTTTTCAGGGAAGCTTCAGAACATGAAATTTTAACCTCCCACTATAGCAGAAAGGGTCTTTCTAGTAGGTGCACATCAAATCTAAGCTGTCTGAAGTGTTTTTCAAAAGTTATCAACACTTTTATGTTTGGCGTTCCGAAACCCACCTTATCTCAGGCTGAAAAGCGTTTTTGTGCATTGTGCCATAACTTTTCAGGAAAGCTTCAGAACATGAAATTTTAACCTCCCACTATAGCAGAAAGGGTCTTTCTAGTAGTTGCACATCAAATCTAAACTGTCTGAAGTGTTTTTCCAAAGTTATCAACACTTTTATGTTTGGCGTTCCGAAACCCACCTTATCTCAGGCTGAAAAGCGTTTTTACGCATTGTGCCATAACTTTTCAGGGAAGCTTCAGAACATGAAATTTTAACCTCCCACTATAGCAGAAAGGGTCTTTCTAGTAGGTGCACATCAAATCTAAGCTCTCTGAAGTGTTTTTCGAAAGTTATCAACACTTTTATGTTTGGCGTTCCGAAACCCACCTTATCTCAGGCTGAAAAGCGTTTTTGTGCATTGTGCCATAACTTTTCAGGAAAGCTTCAGAACATGACATTTTAACCTCCCACTATAGCAGAAAGGGTCTTTCTAGTAGTTGCACATCAAATCTAAACTGTCTGAAGTGTTTTTCCAAAGTTATTAACACTTTTATGTTTGGCGTTCCGAAACCCACCTTATCTCAGGCTGAAAAGCGTTTTTGTGCATTGTGCCATAACTTTTCAGGGAGCTTCAGAACATGAAATTTTAACCTCCCACTATAGCAGAAAGGGTCTTTCTAGTAGTTGCACATCAAATCTAAACTGTCTGAAGTGTTTTTCCAAAGTTATCAACACTTTTATGTTTGGCGTTCCGAAACCCACCTTATCTCAGGCTGAAAAGCGTTTTTACGCATTGTGCCATAACTTTTCAGGGAAGCTTCAGAACATGAAATTTTAACCTCCCACTATAGCAGAAAGGGTCTTTCTAGTAGGTGCACATCAAATCTAAGCTGTCTGAAGTGTTTTTCGAAAGTTATCAACACTTTTATGTTTGGCGTTCCGAAACCCACCTTATCTCAGGCTGAAAAGCGTTTTTGTGCATTGTGCCATAACTTTTCAGGGAAGCTTCAGAACATGAAATTTTAACCTCCCACTATAGCAGAAAGGGTCTTTCTAGTAGTTGCACATCAAATCTAAGCTGTCTGAAGTGTTTTTCAAAAGTTATCAACACTTTTATGTTTGGCGTTCCGAAACCCACCTTATCTCAGGCTGAAAAGCGTTTTTGTGCATTGTGCCATAACTTTTCAGGAAAGCTTCAGAACATGAAATTTTAACCTCCCACTATAGCAGAAAGGGTCTTTCTAGTAGTTGCACATCAAATCTAAACTGTCTGAAGTGTTTTTCCAAAGTTATCAACACTTTTATGTTTGGCGTTCCGAAACCCACCTTATCTCAGGCTGAAAAGCGTTTTTACGCATTGTGCCATAACTTTTCAGGGAAGCTTCAGAACATGAAATTTTAACCTCCCACTATAGCAGAAAGGGTCTTTCTAGTAGGTGCACATCAAATCTAAGCTCTCTGAAGTGTGTTTCGAAAGTTATCAACACTTTTATGTTTGGCGTTCCGAAACCCACCTTATCCCAGGCTGAAAAGCGTTTTTGTGCATTGTGCCATAACTTTTCAGGGAAGCTTCAGAACATGAAATTTTAACCTCCCACTATAGCAGAAAGGGTCTTTCTAGTAGTTGCACATCAAATCTAAACTGTCTGAAGTGTTTTTCCAAAGTTATTAACACTTTTATGTTTGGCGTTCCGAAACCCACCTTATCTCAGGCTGAAAAGCGTTTTTGTGCATTGTGCCATAACTTTTCAGGGAAGCTTCAGAACATGAAATTTTAACCTCCCACTATAGCAGAAAGGGTCTTTCTAGTAGTTGCACATCAAATCTAAACTGTCTGAAGTGTTTTTCCAAAGTTATCAACACTTTTATGTTTGGCGTTCCGAAACCCACCTTATCTCAGGCTGAAAAGCGTTTTTGTGCATTGTGCCATAACTTTTCAGGGAAGCTTCAGAACATGAAATTTTAACCTCCCACTATAGCAGAAAGGGTCTTTCTAGTAGTTGCACATCAAATCTAAACTGTCTGAAGTGTTTTTCCAAAGTTATCAACACTTTTATGTTTGGCGTTCCGAAACCCACCTTATCTCAGGCTGAAAAGCGTTTTTACGCATTGTGCCATAACTTTTCAGGGAAGTTTCAGAACATGAAATTTTAACCTCCCACTATAGCAGAAAGGGTCTTTCTAGTAGGTGCACATCAAATCTAAGCTGTCTGAAGTGTTTTTCGAAAGTTATCAACACTTTTATGTTTGGCGTTCCGAAACCCACCTTATCTCAGGCTGAAAAGCGTTTTTGTGCATTGTGCCATAACTTTTCAGGGAAGCTTCAGAACATGAAATTTTAACCTCCCACTATAGCAGAAAGGGTCTTTCTAGTAGTTGCACATCAAATCTAAACTGTCTGAAGTGTTTTTCCAAAGTTATTAACACTTTTATGTTTGGCGTTCCGAAACCCACCTTATCTCAGGCTGAAAAGCGTTTTTGTGCATTGTGCCATAACTTTTCAGGGAGCTTCAGAACATGAAATTTTAACCTCCCACTATAGCAGAAAGGGTCTTTCTAGTAGTTGCACATCAAATCTAAACTGTCTGAAGTGTTTTTCCAAAGTTATCAACACTTTTATGTTTGGCGTTCCGAAACCCACCTTATCTCAGGCTGAAAAGCGTTTTTACGCATTGTGCCATAACTTTTCAGGGAAGCTTCAGAACATGAAATTTTAACCTCCCACTATAGCAGAAAGGGTCTTTCTAGTAGGTGCACATCAAATCTAAGCTGTCTGAAGTGTTTTTCGAAAGTTATCAACACTTTTATGTTTGGCGTTCCGAAACCCACCTTATCTCAGGCTGAAAAGCGTTTTTGTGCATTGTGCCATAACTTTTCAGGGAAGCTTCAGAACATGAAATTTTAACCTCCCACTATAGCAGAAAGGGTCTTTCTAGTAGTTGCACATCAAATCTAAGCTGTCTGAAGTGTTTTTCAAAAGTTATCAACACTTTTATGTTTGGCGTTCCGAAACCCACCTTATCTCAGGCTGAAAAGCGTTTTTGTGCATTGTGCCATAACTTTTCAGGAAAGCTTCAGAACATGAAATTTTAACCTCCCACTATAGCAGAAAGGGTCTTTCTAGTAGTTGCACATCAAATCTAAACTGTCTGAAGTGTTTTTCCAAAGTTATCAACACTTTTATGTTTGGCGTTCCGAAACCCACCTTATCTCAGGCTGAAAAGCGTTTTTACGCATTGTGCCATAACTTTTCAGGGAAGCTTCAGAACATGAAATTTTAACCTCCCACTATAGCAGAAAGGGTCTTTCTAGTAGGTGCACATCAAATCTAAGCTCTCTGAAGTGTGTTTCGAAAGTTATCAACACTTTTATGTTTGGCGTTCCGAAACCCACCTTATCCCAGGCTGAAAAGCGTTTTTGTGCATTGTGCCATAACTTTTCAGGGAAGCTTCAGAACATGAAATTTTAACCTCCCACTATAGCAGAAAGGGTCTTTCTAGTAGTTGCACATCAAATCTAAACTGTCTGAAGTGTTTTTCCAAAGTTATTAACACTTTTATGTTTGGCGTTCCGAAACCCACCTTATCTCAGGCTGAAAAGCGTTTTTGTGCATTGTGCCATAACTTTTCAGGGAAGCTTCAGAACATGAAATTTTAACCTCCCACTATAGCAGAAAGGGTCTTTCTAGTAGTTGCACATCAAATCTAAACTGTCTGAAGTGTTTTTCCAAAGTTATCAACACTTTTATGTTTGGCGTTCCGAAACCCACCTTATCTCAGGCTGAAAAGCGTTTTTGTGCATTGTGCCATAACTTTTCAGGGAAGCTTCAGAACATGAAATTTTAACCTCCCACTATAGCAGAAAGGGTCTTTCTAGTAGTTGCACATCAAATCTAAACTGTCTGAAGTGTTTTTCCAAAGTTATCAACACTTTTATGTTTGGCGTTCCGAAACCCACCTTATCTCAGGCTGAAAAGCGTTTTTACGCATTGTGCCATAACTTTTCAGGGAAGCTTCAGAACATGAAATTTTAACCTCCCACTATAGCAGAAAGGGTCTTTCTAGTAGGTGCACATCAAATCTAAGCTGTCTGAAGTGTTTTTCGAAAGTTATCAACACTTTTATGTTTGGCGTTCCGAAACCCACCTTATCTCAGGCTGAAAAGCGTTTTTGTGCATTGTGCCATAACTTTTCAGGGAAGCTTCAGAACATGAAATTTTAACCTCCCACTATAGCAGAAAGGGTCTTTCTAGTAGTTGCACATCAAATCTAAGCTCTCTGAAGTGTGTTTCGAAAGTTATCAACACTTTTATGTTTGGCGTTCCGAAACCCACCTTATCTCAGGCTGAAAAGCGTTTTTGTGCATTGTGCCATAACTTTTCAGGGAAGCTTCAGAACATGAAATTTTAACCTCCCACTATAGCAGAAAGGGTCTTTCTAGTAGTTGCACATCAAATCTAAACTGTCTGAAGTGTTTTTCCAAAGTTATTAACACTTTTATGTTTGGCGTTCCGAAACCCACCTTATCTCAGGCTGAAAAGCGTTTTTGTGCATTGTGCCATAACTTTTCAGGGAAGCTTCAGAACATGAAATTTTAACCTCCCACTATAGCAGAAAGGGTCTTTCTAGTAGTTGCACATCAAATCTAAACTGTCTGAAGTGTTTTTCCAAAGTTATCAACACTTTTATGTTTGGCGTTCCGAAACCCACCTTATCTCAGGCTGAAAAGCGTTTTTGTGCATTGTGCCATAACTTTTCAGGAAAGCTTCAGAACATGAAATTTTAACCTCCCACTATAGCAGAAAGGGTCTTTCTAGTAGTTGCACATCAAATCTAAACTGTCTGAAGTGTTTTTCCAAAGTTATCAACACTTTTATGTTTGGCGTTCCGAAACCCACCTTATCTCAGGCTGAAAAGCGTTTTTACGCATTGTGCCATAACTTTTCAGGGAAGCTTCAGAACATGAAATTTTAACCTCCCACTATAGCAGAAAGGGTCTTTCTAGTAGGTGCACATCAAATCTAAGCTGTCTGAAGTGTTTTTCGAAAGTTATCAACACTTTTATGTTTGGCGTTCCGAAACCCACCTTATCTCAGGCTGAAAAGCGTTTTTGTGCATTGTGCCATAACTTTTCAGGAAAGCTTCAGAACATGAATTTTTAACCTCCCACTATAGCAGAAAGGGTCTTTCTAGTAGTTGCACATCAAATCTAAGCTGTCTGAAGTGTTTTTCAAAAGTTATCAACACTTTTATGTTTGGCGTTCCGAAACCCACCTTATCTCAGGCTGAAAAGCGTTTTTGTGCATTGTGCCATAACTTTTCAGGAAAGCTTCAGAACATGAAATTTTAACCTCCCACTATAGCAGAAAGGGTCTTTCTATTAGTTGCACATCAAATCTAAGCTGTCTGAAGTGTTTCTCGAAAGTTATCAACACTTTTATGTTTGGCGTTCCGAAACCCACCTTATCTCAGGCTGAAAAGCGTTTTTGTGCATTGTGCCATAACTTTTCAGGAAAGCTTCAGAACATGAAATTTTAACCTCCCACTATAGCAGAAAGGGTCTTTCTAGTAGTTGCACATCAAATCTAAACTGTCTGAAGTGTTTTTCCAAAGTTATCAACACTTTTATGTTTGGCGTTCCGAAACCCACCTTATCTCAGGCTGAAAAACGTTTTTACGCATTGTGCCATAACTTTTCAGGGAAGCTTCAGAACATGAAATTTTAACCTCCCACTATAGCAGAAAGGGTCTTTCTAGTAGGTGCACATCAAATCTAAGCTCTCTGAAGTGTTTTTCGAAAGTTATCAACACTTTTATGTTTGGCGTTCCGAATCCCACCTTATCTCAGGCTGAAAAGCGTTTTTGTGCATTGTGCCATAACTTTTCAGGGAAGCTTCAGAACATGAAATTTTAACCTCCCACTATAGCAGAAAGGGTCTTTCTAGTAGTTGCACATCAAATCTAAACTGTCTGAAGTGTTTTTCCAAAGTTATAACACTTTTATGTTTGGCGTTCCGAAACCCACCTTATCTCAGGCTGAAAAGCGTTTTTGTGCATTGTGCCATAACTTTTCAGGGAAGCTTCAGAACATGAAATTTTAACCTCCCACTATAGCAGAAAGGGTCTTTCTAGTAGTTGCACATCAAATCTAAGCTGTCTGAAGTGTTTTTCAAAAGTTATCAACACTTTTATGTTTGGCGTTCCGAAACCCACCTTATCTCAGGCTGAAAAGCGTTTTTGTGCATTGTGCCATAACTTTTCAGGAAAGCTTCAGAACATGAAATTTTAACCTCCCACTATAGCAGAAAGGGTCTTTCTAGTAGTTGCACATCAAATCTAAGCTGTCTGAAGTGTTTTTCAAAAGTTATCAACACTTTTATGTTTGGCGTTCCGAAACCCACCTTATCTCAGGCTGAAAAGCGTTTTTGTGCATTGTGCCATAACTTTTCAGGGAAGCTTCAGAACATGAAATTTTAACCTCCCACTATAGCAGAAAGGGTCTTTCTAGTAGTTGCACATCAAATCTAAACTGTCTGAAGTGTTTTTCCAAAGTTATCAACACTTTTATGTTTGGCGTTCCGAAACCCACCTTATCTCAGGCTGAAAAGCGTTTTTACGCATTGTGCCATAACTTTTCAGGGAAGCTTCAGAACATGAAATTTTAACCTCCCACTATAGCAGAAAGGGTCTTTCTAGTAGGTGCACATCAAATCTAAGCTCTCTGAAGTGTTTTTCGAAAGTTATCAACACTTTTATGTTTGGCGTTCCGAAACCCACCTTATCTCAGGCTGAAAAGCGTTTTTGTGCATTGTGCCATAACTTTTCAGGAAAGCTTCAGAACATGAAATTTTAACCTCCCACTATAGCAGAAAGGGTCTTTCTAGTAGTTGCACATCAAATCTAAACTGTCTGAAGTGTTTTTCCAAAGTTATTAACACTTTTATGTTTGGCGTTCCGAAACCCACCTTATCTCAGGCTGAAAAGCGTTTTTGTGCATTGTGCCATAACTTTTCAGGGAAGCTTCAGAACATGAAATTTTAACCTCCCACTATAGCAGAAAGGGTCTTTCTAGTAGTTGCACATCAAATCTAAACTGTCTGAAGTGTTTTTCCAAAGTTATTAACACTTTTATGTTTGGCGTTCCGAAACCCACCTTATCTCAGGCTTAAAAGCGTTTTTGTGCATTGTGCCATAACTTTTCAGGGAAGCTTCAGAACATGAAATTTTAACCTCCCACTATAGCAGAAAGGGTCTTTCTAGTAGTTGCACATCAAATCTAAACTGTCTGAAGTGTTTTTCCAAAGTTATCAACACTTTTATGTTTGGCGTTCCGAAACCCACCTTATCTCAGGCTGAAAAGCGTTTTTACGCATTGTGCCATAACTTTTCAGGGAAGCTTCAGAACATGAAATTTTAACCTCCCACTATAGCAGAAAGGGTCTTTCTAGTAGGTGCACATCAAATCTAAGCTGTCTGAAGTGTTTTTCGAAAGTTATCAACACTTTTATGTTTGGCGTTCCGAAACCCACCTTATCTCAGGCTGAAAAGCGTTTTTGTGCATTGTGCCATAACTTTTCAGGGAAGCTTCAGAACATGAAATTTTAACCTCCCACTATAGCAGAAAGGGTCTTTCTAGTAGTTGCACATCAAATCTAAGCTGTCTGAAGTGTTTTTCAAAAGTTATCAACACTTTTATGTTTGGCGTTCCGAAACCCACCTTATCTCAGGCTGAAAAGCGTTTTTGTGCATTGTGCCATAACTTTTCAGGAAAGCTTCAGAACATGAAATTTTAACCTCCCACTATAGCAGAAAGGGTCTTTCTAGTAGTTGCACATCAAATCTAAACTGTCTGAAGTGTTTTTCCAAAGTTATCAACACTTTTATGTTTGGCGTTCCGAAACCCACCTTATCTCAGGCTGAAAAGCGTTTTTACGCATTGTGCCATAACTTTTCAGAGAAGCTTCAGAACATGAAATTTTAACCTCCCACTATAGCAGAAAGGGTCTTTCTAGTAGGTGCACATCAAATCTAAGCTCTCTGAAGTGTGTTTCGAAAGTTATCAACACTTTTATGTTTGGCGTTCCGAAACCCACCTTATCTCAGGCTGAAAAGCGTTTTTACGCATTGTGCCATAACTTTTCAGGGAAGCTTCAGAACATGAAATTTTAACCTCCCACTATAGCAGAAAGGGTCTTTCTAGTAGGTGCACATCAAATCTAAGCTCTCTGAAGTGTGTTTCGAAAGTTATCAACACTTTTATGTTTGGCGTTCCGAAACCCACCTTATCTCAGGCTGAAAAGCGTTTTTGTGCATTGTGCCATAACTTTTCAGGGAAGCTTCAGATCATGAAATTTTAACCTCCCACTATAGCAGAAAGGGTCTTTCTAGTAGTTGCACATCAAATCTAAGCTGTCTGAAGTGTTTTTCAAAAGTTATCAACACTTTTATGTTTGGCGTTCCGAAACCCACCTTATCTCAGGCTGAAAAGCGTTTTTGTGCATTGTGCCATAACTTTTCAGGAAAGCTTCAGAACATGAAATTTTAACCTCCCACTATAGCAGAAAGGGTCTTTCTAGTAGTTGCACATCAAATCTAAACTGTCTGAAGTGTTTTTCCAAAGTTATCAACACTTTTATGTTTGGCGTTCCGAAACCCACCTTATCTCAGGCTGAAAAGCGTTTTTACGCATTGTGCCATAACTTTTCAGGGAAGCTTCAGAACATGAAATTTTAACCTCCCACTATAGCAGAAAGGGTCTTTCTAGTAGGTGCACATCAAATCTAAGCTCTCTGAAGTGTGTTTCGAAAGTTATCAACACTTTTATGTTTGGCGTTCCGAAACCCACCTTATCTCAGGCTGAAAAGCGTTTTTGTGCATTGTGCCATAACTTTTCAGGGAAGCTTCAGAACATGAAATTTTAACCTCCCACTATAGCAGAAAGGGTCTTTCTAGTAGTTGCACATCAAATCTAAACTGTCTGAAGTGTTTTTCCAAAGTTATTAACACTTTTATGTTTGGCGTTCCGAAACCCACCTTATCTCAGGCTGAAAAGCGTTTTTGTGCATTGTGCCATAACTTTTCAGGGAAGCTTCAGATCATGAAATTTTAACCTCCCACTATAGCAGAAAGGGTCTTTCTAGTAGTTGCACATCAAATCTAAACTGTCTGAAGTGTTTTTCCAAAGTTATCAACACTTTTATGTTTGGCGTTCCGAAACCCACCTTATCTCAGGCTGAAAAGCGTTTTTGTGCATTGTGCCATAACTTTTCAGGGAAGCTTCAGAACATGAAATTTTAACCTCCCACTATAGCAGAAAGGGTCTTTCTAGTAGTTGCACATCAAATCTAAGCTGTCTGAAGTGTTTTTCAAAAGTTATCAACACTTTTATGTTTGGCGTTCCGAAACCCACCTTATCTCAGGCTGAAAAGCGTTTTTGTGCATTGTGCCATAACTTTTCAGGAAAGCTTCAGAACATGAAATTTTAACCTCCCACTATAGCAGAAAGGGTCTTTCTAGTAGTTGCACATCAAATCTAAACTGTCTGAAGTGTTTTTCCAAAGTTATCAACACTTTTATGTTTGGCGTTCCGAAACCCACCTTATCTCAGGCTGAAAAGCGTTTTTACGCATTGTGCCATAACTTTTCAGGGAAGCTTCAGAACATGAAATTTTAACCTCCCACTATAGCAGAAAGGGTCTTTCTAGTAGGTGCACATCAAATCTAAGCTGTCTGAAGTGTTTTTCGAAAGTTATCAACACTTTTATGTTTGGCGTTCCGAAACCCACCTTATCTCAGGCTGAAAAGCGTTTTTGTGCATTGTGCCATAACTTTTCAGGGAAGCTTCAGAACATGAAATTTTAACCTCCCACTATAGCAGAAAGGGTCTTTCTAGTAGTTGCACATCAAATCTAAGCTGTCTGAAGTGTTTTTCAAAAGTTATCAACACTTTTATGTTTGGCGTTCCGAAACCCACCTTATCTCAGGCTGAAAAGCGTTTTTGTGCATTGTGCCATAACTTTTCAGGAAAGCTTCAGAACATGAAATTTTAACCTCCCACTATAGCAGAAAGGGTCTTTCTAGTAGTTGCACATCAAATCTAAACTGTCTGAAGTGTTTTTCCAAAGTTATCAACACTTTTATGTTTGGCGTTCCGAAACCCACCTTATCTCAGGCTGAAAAGCGTTTTTACGCATTGTGCCATAACTTTTCAGGGAAGCTTCAGAACATGAAATTTTAACCTCCCACTATAGCAGAAAGGGTCTTTCTAGTAGGTGCACATCAAATCTAAGCTCTCTGAAGTGTGTTTCGAAAGTTATCAACACTTTTATGTTTGGCGTTCCGAAACCCACCTTATCTCAGGCTGAAAAGCGTTTTTGTGCATTGTGCCATAACTTTTCAGGGAAGCTTCAGAACATGAAATTTTAACCTCCCACTATAGCAGAAAGGGTCTTTCTAGTAGTTGCACATCAAATCTAAACTGTCTGAAGTGTTTTTCCAAAGTTATTAACACTTTTATGTTTGGCGTTCCGAAACCCACCTTATCTCAGGCTGAAAAGCGTTTTTGTGCATTGTGCCATAACTTTTCAGGGAAGCTTCAGATCATGAAATTTTAACCTCCCACTATAGCAGAAAGCGTCTTTCTAGTAGTTGCACATCAAATCTAAACTGTCTGAAGTGTTTTTCCAAAGTTATCAACACTTTTATGTTTGGCGTTCCGAAACCCACCTTATCTCAGGCTGAAAAGCGTTTTTGTGCATTGTGCCATAACTTTTCAGGAAAGCTTCAGAACATGAAATTTTAACCTCCCACTATAGCAGAAAGGGTCTTTCTAGTAGTTGCACATCAAATCTAAACTGTCTGAAGTGTTTTTCCAAAGTTATCAACACTTTTATGTTTGGCGTTCCGAAACCCACCTTATCTCAGGCTGAAAAGCGTTTTTACGCATTGTGCCATAACTTTTCAGGGAAGCTTCAGAACATGAAATTTTAACCTCCCACTATAGCAGAAAGGGTCTTTCTAGTAGGTGCACATCAAATCTAAGCTGTCTGAAGTGTTTTTCGAAAGTTATCAACACTTTTATGTTTGGCGTTCCGAAACCCACCTTATCTCAGGCTGAAAAGCGTTTTTGTGCATTGTGCCATAACTTTTCAGGGAAGCTTCAGAACATGAAATTTTAACCTCCCACTATAGCAGAAAGGGTCTTTCTAGTAGTTGCACATCAAATCTAAGCTGTCTGAAGTGTTTTTCAAAAGTTATCAACACTTTTATGTTTGGCGTTCCGAAACCCACCTTATCTCAGGCTGAAAAGCGTTTTTGTGCATTGTGCCATAACTTTTCAGGAAAGCTTCAGAACATGAAATTTTAACCTCCCACTATAGCAGAAAGGGTCTTTCTAGTAGTTGCACATCAAATCTAAACTGTCTGAAGTGTTTTTCCAAAGTTATCAACACTTTTATGTTTGGCGTTCCGAAACCCACCTTATCTCAGGCTGAAAAGCGTTTTTACGCATTGTGCCATAACTTTTCAGGGAAGCTTCAGAACATGAAATTTTAACCTCCCACTATAGCAGAAAGGGTCTTTCTAGTAGGTGCACATCAAATCTAAACTGTCTGAAGTGTTTTTCCAAAGTTATTAACACTTTTATGTTTGGCGTTCCGAAACCCACCTTATCTCAGGCTGAAAAGCGTTTTTGTGCATTGTGCCATAACTTTTCAGGGAAGCTTCAGAACATGAAATTTTAACCTCCCACTATAGCAGAAAGGGTCTTTCTAGTAGTTGCACATCAAATCTAAACTGTCTGAAGTGTTTTTCCAAAGTTATCAACACTTTTATGTTTGGCGTTCCGAAACCCACCTTATCTCAGGCAGAAAAGCGTTTTTGTGCATTGTGCCATAACTTTTCAGGGAAGCTTCAGAACATGAAATTTTAACCTCCCACTATAGCAGAAAGGGTCTTTCTAGTAGTTGCACATCAAATCTAAGCTGTCTGAAGTGTTTTTCAAAAGTTATCAACACTTTTATGTTTGGCGTTCCGAAACCCACCTTATCTCAGGCTGAAAAGCGTTTTTGTGCATTGTGCCATAACTTTTCAGGAAAGCTTCAGAACATGAAATTTTAACCTCCCACTATAGCAGAAAGGGTCTTTCTAGTAGTTGCACATCAAATCTAAACTGTCTGAAGTGTTTTTCCAAAGTTATCAACACTTTTATGTTTGGCGTTCCGAAACCCACCTTATCTCAGGCTGAAAAGCGTTTTTGTGCATTGTGCCATAACTTTTCAGGGAAGCTTCAGAACATAAAATTTTAACCTCCCACTATAGCAGAAAGGGTCTTTTTAGTAGTTGCACATCAAATCTAAGCTGTCTGAAGTGTTTTTCAAAAGTTATCAACACTTTTATGTTTGGCGTTCCGAAACCCACCTTATCTCAGGCTGAAAAGCGTTTTTGTGCATTGTGCCATAACTTTTCAGGAAAGCTTCAGAACATGAAATTTTAACCTCCCACTATAGCAGAAAGGGTCTTTCTAGTAGTTGCACATCAAATCTAAACTGTCTGAAGTGTTTTTCCAAAGTTATCAACACTTTTATGTTTGGCGTTCCGAAACCCACCTTATCTCAGGCTGAAAAGCGTTTTTACGCATTGTGCCATAACTTTTCAGGGAAGCTTCAGAACATGAAATTTTAACCTCCCACTATAGCAGAAAGGGTCTTTCTAGTAGGTGCACATCAAATCTAAGCTCTCTGAAGTGTTTTTCGAAAGTTATCAACACTTTTATGTTTGGCGTTCCGAAACCCACCTTATCTCAGGCTGAAAAGCGTTTTTGTGCATTGTGCCATAACTTTTCAGGAAAGCTTCAGAACATGAAATTTTAACCTCCCACTATAGCAGAAAGGGTCTTTCTAGTAGTTGCACATCAAATCTAAACTGTCTGAAGTGTTTTTCCAAAGTTATCAACACTTTTATGTTTGGCGTTCCGAAACCCACCTTATCTCAGGCTGAAAAGCGTTTTTACGCATTGTGCCATAACTTTTCAGGGAAGCTTCAGAACATGAAATTTTAACCTCCCACTATAGCAGAAAGGGTCTTTCTAGTAGGTGCACATCAAATCTAAGCTCTCTGAAGTGTTTTTCGAAAGTTATCAACACTTTTATGTTTGGCGTTCCGAAACCCACCTTATCTCAGGCTGAAAAGCGTTTTTGTGCATTGTGCCATAACTTTTCAGGAAAGCTTCAGAACATGAAATTTTAACCTCCCACTATAGCAGAAAGGGTCTTTCTAGTAGTTGCACATCAAATCTAAACTGTCTGAAGTGTTTTTCCAAAGTTATTAACACTTTTATGTTTGGCGTTCCGAAACCCACCTTATCTCAGGCTGAAAAGCGTTTTTGTGCATTGTGCCATAACTTTTCAGGGAAGCTTCAGAACATGAAATTTTAACCTCCCACTATAGCAGAAAGGGTCTTTCTAGTAGTTGCCCATCAAATCTAAACTGTCTGAAGTGTTTTTCCAAAGTTATCAACACTTTTATGTTTGGCGTTCCGAAACCCACCTTATCTCAGGCTGAAAAGCGTTTTTGTGCATTGTGCCATAACTTTTCAGGGAAGCTTCAGAACATGAAATTTTAACCTCCCACTATAGCAGAAAGGGTCTTTCTAGTAGTTGCACATCAAATCTAAACTGTCTGAAGTGTTTTTCCAAAGTTATTAACACTTTTATGTTTGGCGTTCCGAAACCCACCTTATCTCAGGCTGAAAAGCGTTTTTGTGCGTTGTGCCATAACTTTTCAGGGAAGCTTCAGAACATGAAATTTTAACCTCCCACTATAGCAGAAAGGGTCTTTCTAGTAGTTGCACATCAAATCTAAACTGTCTGAAGTGTTTTTCCAAAGTTATCAACACTTTTATGTTTGGCGTTCCGAAACCCACCTTATCTCAGGCTGAAAAGCGTTTTTACGCATTGTGCCATAACTTTTCAGGGAAGCTTCAGAACATGAAATTTTAACCTCCCACTATAGCAGAAAGGGTCTTTCTAGTAGGTGCACATCAAATCTAAGCTGTCTGAAGTGTTTTTCGAAAGTTATCAACACTTTTATGTTTGGCGTTCCGAAACCCACCTTATCTCAGGCTGAAAAGCGTTTTTGTGCATTGTGCCATAACTTTTCAGGGAAGCTTCAGAACATGAAATTTTAACCTCCCACTATAGCAGAAAGGGTCTTTCTAGTAGTTGCACATCAAATCTAAACTGTCTGAAGTGTTTTTCCAAAGTTATCAACACTTTTATGTTTGGCGTTCCGAAACCCACCTTATCTCAGGCTGAAAAGCCTTTTTACGCATTGTGCCATAACTTTTCAGGGAAGCTTCAGAACATGAAATTTTAACCTCCCACTATAGCAGAAAGGGTCTTTCTAGTAGGTGCACATCAAATCTAAACTGTCTGAAGTGTTTTTCCAAAGTTATTAACACTTTTATGTTTGGCGTTCCGAAACCCACCTTATCTCAGGCTGAAAAGCGTTTTTGTGCATTGTGCCATAACTTTTCAGGGAAGCTTCAGAACATGAAATTTTAACCTCCCACTATAGCAGAAAGGGTCTTTCTAGTAGTTGCACATCAAATCTAAGCTGTCTGAAGTGTTTTTCAAAAGTTATCAACACTTTTATGTTTGGCGTTCCGAAACCCACCTTATCTCAGGCTGAAAAGCGTTTTTGTGCATTGTGCCATAACTTTTCAGGAAAGCTTCAGAACATGAAATTTTAACCTCCCACTATAGCAGAAAGGGTCTTTCTAGTAGTTGCACATCAAATCTAAACTGTCTGAAGTGTTTTTCCAAAGTTATCAACACTTTTATGTTTGGCGTTCCGAAACCCACCTTATCTCAGGCTGAAAAGCGTTTTTACGCATTGTGCCATAACTTTTCAGGGAAGCTTCAGAACATGAAATTTTAACCTCCCACTATAGCAGAAAGGGTCTTTCTAGTAGGTGCACATCAAATCTAAGCTCTCTGAAGTGTTTTTCGAAAGTTATCAACACTTTTATGTTTGGCGTTCCGAAACCCACCTTATCTCAGGCTGAAAAGCGTTTTTGTGCATTGTGCCATAACTTTTCAGGAAAGCTTCAGAACATGAAATTTTAACCTCCCACTATAGCAGAAAGGGTCTTTCTAGTAGTTGCACATCAAATCTAAACTGTCTGAAGTGTTTTTCCAAAGTTATCAACACTTTTATGTTTGGCGTTCCGAAACCCACCTTATCTCAGGCTGAAAAGCGTTTTTACGCATTGTGCCATAACTTTTCAGGGAAGCTTCAGAACATGAAATTTTAACCTCCCACTATAGCAGAAAGGGTCTTTCTAGTAGGTGCACATCAAATCTAAGCTCTCTGAAGTGTTTTTCGAAAGTTATCAACACTTTTATGTTTGGCGTTCCGAAACCCACCTTATCTCACGCTGAAAAGCGTTTTTGTGCATTGTGCCATAACTTTTCAGGAAAGCTTCAGAACATGAAATTTTAACCTCCCACTATAGCAGAAAGGGTCTTTCTAGTAGTTGCACATCAAATCTAAACTGTCTGAAGTGTTTTTCCAAAGTTATTAACACTTTTATGTTTGGCGTTCCGAAACCCACCTTATCTCAGGCTGAAAAGCGTTTTTGTGCATTGTGCCATAACTTTTCAGGGAAGCTTCAGAACATGAAATTTTAACCTCCCACTATAGCAGAAAGGGTCTTTCTAGTAGTTGCACATCAAATCTAAACTGTCTGAAGTGTTTTTCCAAAGTTATCAACACTTTTATGTTTGGCGTTCCGAAACCCACCTTATCTCAGGCTGAAAAGCGTTTTTGTGCATTGTGCCATAACTTTTCAGGGAAGCTTCAGAACATGAAATTTTAACCTCCCACTATAGCAGAAAGGGTCTTTCTAGTAGTTGCACATCAAATCTAAACTGTCTGAAGTGTTTTTCCAAAGTTATTAACACTTTTATGTTTGGCGTTCCGAAACCCACCTTATCTCAGGCTGAAAAGCGTTTTTGTGCATTGTGCCATAACTTTTCAGGGAAGCTTCAGAACATGAAATTTTAACCTCCCACTATAGCAGAAAGGGTCTTTCTAGTAGTTGCACATCAAATCTAAACTGTCTGAAGTGTTTTTCCAAAGTTATCAACACTTTTATGTTTGGCGTTCCGAAACCCACCTTATCTCAGGCTGAAAAGCGTTTTTACGCATTGTGCCATAACTTTTCAGGGAAGCTTCAGAACATGAAATTTTAACCTCCCACTATAGCAGAAAGGGTCTTTCTAGTAGGTGCACATCAAATCTAAGCTGTCTGAAGTGTTTTTCGAAAGTTATCAACACTTTTATGTTTGGCGTTCCGAAACCCACCTTATCTCAGGCTGAAAAGCGTTTTTGTGCATTGTGCCATAACTTTTCAGGGAAGCTTCAGAACATGAAATTTTAACCTCCCACTATAGCAGAAAGGGTCTTTCTAGTAGTTGCACATCAAATCTAAACTGTCTGAAGTGTTTTTCCAAAGTTATTAACACTTTTATGTTTGGCGTTCCGAAACCCACCTTATCTCAGGCTGAAAAGCGTTTTTGTGCATTGTGCCATAACTTTTCAGGGAAGCTTCAGAACATGAAATTTTAACCTCCCACTATAGCAGAAAGGGTCTTTCTAGTAGTTGCACATCAAATCTAAACTGTCTGAAGTGTTTTTCCAAAGTTATTAACACTTTTATGTTTGGCGTTCCGAAACCCACCTTATCTCAGGCTGAAAAGCGTTTTTGTGCATTGTGCCATAACTTTTCAGGGAAGCTTCAGAACATGAAATTTTAACCTCCCACTATAGCAGAAAGGGTCTTTCTAGTAGTTGCACATCAAATCTAAACTGTCTGAAGTGTTTTTCCAAAGTTATCAACACTTTTATGTTTGGCGTTCCGAAACCCACCTTATCTCAGGCTGAAAAGCGTTTTTACGCATTGTGCCATAACTTTTCAGGGAAGATTCAGAACATGAAATTTTAACCTCCCACTATAGCAGAAAGGGTCTTTCTAGTAGGTGCACATCAAATCTAAACTGTCTGAAGTGTTTTTCCAAAGTTATTAACACTTTTATGTTTGGCGTTCCGAAACCCACCTTATCTCAGGCTGAAAAGCGTTTTTGTGCATTGTGCCATAACTTTTCAGGGAAGCTTCAGAACATGAAATTTTAACCTCCCACTATAGCAGAAAGGGTCTTTCTAGTAGTTGCACATCAAATCTAAACTGTCTGAAGTGTTTTTCCAAAGTTATCAACACTTTTATGTTTGGCGTTCCGAAACCCACCTTATCTCAGGCTGAAAAGCGTTTTTGTGCATTGTGCCATAACTTTTCAGGGAAGCTTCAGAACATGAAATTTTAACCTCCCACTATAGCAGAAAGGGTCTTTCTAGTAGTTGCACATCAAATCTAAACTGTCTGAAGTGTTTTTCCAAAGTTATCAACACTTTTATGTTTGGCGTTCCGAAACCCACCTTATCTCAGGCTGAAAAGCGTTTTTACGCATTGTGCCATAACTTTTCAGGGAAGCTTCAGAACATGAAATTTTAACCTCCCACTATAGCAGAAAGGGTCTTTCTAGTAGGTGCACATCAAATCTAAGCTGTCTGAAGTGTTTTTCGAAAGTTATCAACACTTTTATGTTTGGCGTTCCGAAACCCACCTTATCTCAGGCTGAAAAGCGTTTTTGTGCGTTGTGCCATAACTTTTCAGGGAAGCTTCAGAACATGAAATTTTAACCTCCCACTATAGCAGAAAGGGTCTTTCTAGTAGTTGCACATCAAATCTAAACTGTCTGAAGTGTTTTTCCAAAGTTATCAACACTTTTATGTTTGGCGTTCCGAAACCCACCTTATCTCAGGCTGAAAAGCGTTTTTACGCATTGTGCCATAACTTTTCAGGGAAGCTTCAGAACATGAAATTTTAACCTCCCACTATAGCAGAAAGGGTCTTTCTAGTAGGTGCACATCAAATCTAAGCTGTCTGAAGTGTTTTTCGAAAGTTATCAACACTTTTATGTTTGGCGTTCCGAAACCCACCTTATCTCAGGCTGAAAAGCGTTTTTGTGCATTGTGCCATAACTTTTCAGGGAAGCTTCAGAACATGAAATTTTAACCTCCCACTATAGCAGAAAGGGTCTTTCTAGTAGTTGCACATCAAATCTAAACTGTCTGAAGTGTTTTTCCAAAGTTATCAACACTTTTATGTTTGGCGTTCCGAAACCCACCTTATCTCAGGCTGAAAAGCCTTTTTACGCATTGTGCCATAACTTTTCAGGGAAGCTTCAGAACATGAAATTTTAACCTCCCACTATAGCAGAAAGGGTCTTTCTAGTAGGTGCACATCAAATCTAAACTGTCTGAAGTGTTTTTCCAAAGTTATTAACACTTTTATGTTTGGCGTTCCGAAACCCACCTTATCTCAGGCTGAAAAGCGTTTTTGTGCATTGTGCCATAACTTTTCAGGGAAGCTTCAGAACATGAAATTTTAACCTCCCACTATAGCAGAAAGGGTCTTTCTAGTAGTTGCACATCAAATCTAAACTGTCTGAAGTGTTTTTCCAAAGTTATCAACACTTTTATGTTTGGCGTTCCGAAACCCACCTTATCTCAGGCTGAAAAGCGTTTTTGTGCATTGTGCCATAACTTTTCAGGGAAGCTTCAGAACATGAAATTTTAACCTCCCACTATAGCAGAAAGGGTCTTTCTAGTAGTTGCACATCAAATCTAAGCTGTCTGAAGTGTTTTTCAAAAGTTATCAACACTTTTATGTTTGGCGTTCCGAAACCCACCTTATCTCAGGCTGAAAAGCGTTTTTGTGCATTGTGCCATAACTTTTCAGGAAAGCTTCAGAACATGAAATTTTAACCTCCCACTATAGCAGAAAGGGTCTTTCTAGTAGTTGCACATCAAATCTAAACTGTCTGAAGTGTTTTTCCAAAGTTATCAACACTTTTATGTTTGGCGTTCCGAAACCCACCTTATCTCAGGCTGAAAAGCGTTTTTACGCATTGTGCCATAACTTTTCAGGGAAGCTTCAGAACATGAAATTTTAACCTCCCACTATAGCAGAAAGGGTCTTTCTAGTAGGTGCACATCAAATCTAAGCTCTCTGAAGTGTTTTTCGAAAGTTATCAACACTTTTATGTTTGGCGTTCCGAAACCCACCTTATCTCAGGCTGAAAAGCGTTTTTGTGCATTGTGCCATAACTTTTCAGGAAAGCTTCAGAACATGAAATTTTAACCTCCCACTATAGCAGAAAGGGTCTTTCTAGTAGTTGCACATCAAATCTAAACTGTCTGAAGTGTTTTTCCAAAGTTATCAACACTTTTATGTTTGGCGTTCCGAAACCCACCTTATCTCAGGCTGAAAAGCGTTTTTACGCATTGTGCCATAACTTTTCAGGGAAGCTTCAGAACATGAAATTTTAACCTCCCACTATAGCAGAAAGGGTCTTTCTAGTAGGTGCACATCAAATCTAAGCTCTCTGAAGTGTTTTTCGAAAGTTATCAACACTTTTATGTTTGGCGTTCCGAAACCCACCTTATCTCACGCTGAAAAGCGTTTTTGTGCATTGTGCCATAACTTTTCAGGAAAGCTTCAGAACATGAAATTTTAACCTCCCACTATAGCAGAAAGGGTCTTTCTAGTAGTTGCACATCAAATCTAAACTGTCTGAAGTGTTTTTCCAAAGTTATTAACACTTTTATGTTTGGCGTTCCGAAACCCACCTTATCTCAGGCTGAAAAGCGTGTTTGTGCATTGTGCCATAACTTTTCAGGGAAGCTTCAGAACATGAAATTTTAACCTCCCACTATAGCAGAAAGGGTCTTTCTAGTAGTTGCACATCAAATCTAAACTGTCTGAAGTGTTTTTCCAAAGTTATCAACACTTTTATGTTTGGCGTTCCGAAACCCACCTTATCTCAGGCTGAAAAGCGTTTTTGTGCATTGTGCCATAACTTTTCAGGGAAGCTTCAGAACATGAAATTTTAACCTCCCACTATAGCAGAAAGGGTCTTTCTAGTAGTTGCACATCAAATCTAAACTGTCTGAAGTGTTTTTCCAAAGTTATTAACACTTTTATGTTTGGCGTTCCGAAACCCACCTTATCTCAGGCTGAAAAGCGTTTTTGTGCATTGTGCCATAACTTTTCAGGGAAGCTTCAGAACATGAAATTTTAACCTCCCACTATAGCAGAAAGGGTCTTTCTAGTAGTTGCACATCAAATCTAAACTGTCTGAAGTGTTTTTCCAAAGTTATCAACACTTTTATGTTTGGCGTTCCGAAACCCACCTTATCTCAGGCTGAAAAGCGTTTTTACGCATTGTGCCATAACTTTTCAGGGAAGCTTCAGAACATGAAATTTTAACCTCCCACTATAGCAGAAAGGGTCTTTCTAGTAGGTGCACATCAAATCTAAGCTGTCTGAAGTGTTTTTCGAAAGTTATCAACACTTTTATGTTTGGCGTTCCGAAACCCACCTTATCTCAGGCTGAAAAGCGTTTTTGTGCATTGTGCCATAACTTTTCAGGGAAGCTTCAGAACATGAAATTTTAACCTCCCACTATAGCAGAAAGGGTCTTTCTAGTAGTTGCACATCAAATCTAAACTGTCTGAAGTGTTTTTCCAAAGTTATTAACACTTTTATGTTTGGCGTTCCGAAACCCACCTTATCTCAGGCTGAAAAGCGTTTTTGTGCATTGTGCCATAACTTTTCAGGGAAGCTTCAGAACATGAAATTTTAACCTCCCACTATAGCAGAAAGGGTCTTTCTAGTAGTTGCACATCAAATCTAAACTGTCTGAAGTGTTTTTCCAAAGTTATTAACACTTTTATGTTTGGCGTTCCGAAACCCACCTTATCTCAGGCTGAAAAGCGTTTTTGTGCATTGTGCCATAACTTTTCAGGGAAGCTTCAGAACATGAAATTTTAACCTCCCACTATAGCAGAAAGGGTCTTTCTAGTAGTTGCACATCAAATCTAAACTGTCTGAAGTGTTTTTCCAAAGTTATTAACACTTTTATGTTTGGCGTTCCGAAACCCACCTTATCTCAGGCTGAAAAGCGTTTTTGTGCATTGTGCCATAACTTTTCAGGGAAGCTTCAGAACATGAAATTTTAACCTCCCACTATAGCAGAAAGGGTCTTTCTAGTAGTTGCACATCAAATCTAAACTGTCTGAAGTGTTTTTCCAAAGTTATTAACACTTTTATGTTTGGCGTTCCGAAACCCACCTTATCTCAGGCTGAAAAGCGTTTTTGTGCATTGTGCCATAACTTTTCAGGGAAGCTTCAGAACATGAAATTTTAACCTCCCACTATAGCAGAAAGGGTCTTTCTAGTAGTTGCACATCAAATCTAAACTGTCTGAAGTGTTTTTCCAAAGTTATCAACACTTTTATGTTTGGCGTTCCGAAACCCACCTTATCTCAGGCTGAAAAGCGTTTTTACGCATTGTGCCATAACTTTTCAGGGAAGATTCAGAACATGAAATTTTAACCTCCCACTATAGCAGAAAGGGTCTTTCTAGTAGGTGCACATCAAATCTAAACTGTCTGAAGTGTTTTTCCAAAGTTATTAACACTTTTATGTTTGGCGTTCCGAAACCCACCTTATCTCAGGCTGAAAAGCGTTTTTGTGCATTGTGCCATAACTTTTCAGGGAAGCTTCAGAACATGAAATTTTAACCTCCCACTATAGCAGAAAGGGTCTTTCTAGTAGTTGCACATCAAATCTAAACTGTCTGAAGTGTTTTTCCAAAGTTATCAACACTTTTATGTTTGGCGTTCCGAAACCCACCTTATCTCAGGCTGAAAAGCGTTTTTGTGCATTGTGCCATAACTTTTCAGGGAAGCTTCAGAACATGAAATTTTAACCTCCCACTATAGCAGAAAGGGTCTTTCTAGTAGTTGCACATCAAATCTAAACTGTCTGAAGTGTTTTTCCAAAGTTATCAACACTTTTATGTTTGGCGTTCCGAAACCCACCTTATCTCAGGCTGAAAAGCGTTTTTACGCATTGTGCCATAACTTTTCAGGGAAGCTTCAGAACATGAAATTTTAACCTCCCACTATAGCAGAAAGGGTCTTTCTAGTAGGTGCACATCAAATCTAAGCTGTCTGAAGTGTTTTTCGAAAGTTATCAACACTTTTATGTTTGGCGTTCCGAAACCCACCTTATCTCAGGCTGAAAAGCGTTTTTGTGCATTGTGCCATAACTTTTCAGGGAAGCTTCAGAACATGAAATTTTAACCTCCCACTATAGCAGAAAGGGTCTTTCTAGTAGTTGCACATCAAATCTAAACTGTCTGAAGTGTTTTTCCAAAGTTATTAACACTTTTATGTTTGGCGTTCCGAAACCCACCTTATCTCAGGCTGAAAAGCGTTTTTGTGCATTGTGCCATAACTTTTCAGGGAAGCTTCAGAACATGAAATTTTAACCTCCCACTATAGCAGAAAGGGTCTTTCTAGTAGTTGCACATCAAATCTAAACTGTCTGAAGTGTTTTTCCAAAGTTATCAACACTTTTATGTTTGGCGTTCCGAAACCCACCTTATCTCAGGCTGAAAAGCGTTTTTACGCATTGTGCCATAACTTTTCAGGGAAGCTTCAGAACATGAAATTTTAACCTCCCACTATAGCAGAAAGGGTCTTTCTAGTAGGTGCACATCAAATCTAAGCTCTCTGAAGTGTTTTTCGAAAGTTATCAACACTTTTATGTTTGGCGTTCCGAAACCCACCTTATCTCAGGCTGAAAAGCGTTTTTGTGCATTGTGCCATAACTTTTCAGGAAAGCTTCAGAACATGAAATTTTAACCTCCCACTATAGCAGAAAGGGTCTTTCTAGTAGTTGCACATCAAATCTAAACTGTCTGAAGTGTTTTTCGAAAGTTATCAACACTTTTATGTTTGGCGTTCCGAAACCCACCTTATCTCAGGCTGAAAAGCGTTTTTGTGCATTGTGCCATAACTTTTCAGGAAAGCTTCAGAACATGAAATTTTAACCTCCCACTATAGCAGAAAGGGTCTTTCTAGTAGTTGCACATCAAATCTAAACTGTCTGAAGTGTTTTTCCAAAGTTATTAACACTTTTATGTTTGGCGTTCCGAAACCCACCTTATCTCAGGCTGAAAAGCGTTTTTGTGCATTGTGCCATAACTTTTCAGGGAAGCTTCAGAACATGAAATTTTAACCTCCCACTATAGCAGAAAGGGTCTTTCTAGTAGTTGCACATCAAATCTAAACTGTCTGAAGTGTTTTTCCAAAGTTATCAACACTTTTATGTTTGGCGTTCCGAAACCCACCTTATCTCAGGCTGAAAAGCGTTTTTGTGCATTGTGCCATAACTTTTCAGGGAAGCTTCAGAACATGAAATTTTAACCTCCCACTATAGCAGAAAGGGTCTTTCTAGTAGTTGCACATCAAATCTAAACTGTCTGAAGTGTTTTTCCAAAGTTATTAACACTTTTATGTTTGGCGTTCCGAAACCCACCTTATCTCAGGCTGAAAAGCGTTTTTGTGCATTGTGCCATAACTTTTCAGGGAAGCTTCAGAACATGAAATTTTAACCTCCCACTATAGCAGAAAGGGTCTTTCTAGTAGTTGCACATCAAATCTAAACTGTCTGAAGTGTTTTTCCAAAGTTATCAACACTTTTATGTTTGGCGTTCCGAAACCCACCTTATCTCAGGCTGAAAAGCGTTTTTGTGCATTGTGCCATAACTTTTCAGGGAAGCTTCAGAACATGAAATTTTAACCTCCCACTATAGCAGAAAGGGTCTTTCTAGTAGTTGCACATCAAATCTAAGCTGTCTGAAGTGTTTTTCAAAAGTTATCAACACTTTTATGTTTGGCGTTCCGAAACCCACCTTATCTCAGGCTGAAAAGCGTTTTTGTGCATTGTGCCATAACTTTTCAGGAAAGCTTCAGAACATGAAATTTTAACCTCCCACTATAGCAGAAAGGGTCTTTCTAGTAGTTGCACATCAAATCTAAACTGTCTGAAGTGTTTTTCCAAAGTTATCAACACTTTTATGTTTGGCGTTCCGAAACCCACCTTATCTCAGGCTGAAAAGCGTTTTTACGCATTGTGCCATAACTTTTCAGGGAAGCTTCAGAACATGAAATTTTAACCTCCCACTATAGCAGAAAGGGTCTTTCTAGTAGGTGCACATCAAATCTAAGCTCTCTGAAGTGTTTTTCGAAAGTTATCAACACTTTTATGTTTGGCGTTCCGAAACCCACCTTATCTCAGGCTGAAAAGCGTTTTTGTGCATTGTGCCATAACTTTTCAGGAAAGCTTCAGAACATGAAATTTTAACCTCCCACTATAGCAGAAAGGGTCTTTCTAGTAGTTGCACATCAAATCTAAACTGTCTGAAGTGTTTTTCCAAAGTTATCAACACTTTTATGTTTGGCGTTCCGAAACCCACCTTATCTCAGGCTGAAAAGCGTTTTTACGCATTGTGCCATAACTTTTCAGGGAAGCTTCAGAACATGAAATTTTAACCTCCCACTATAGCAGAAAGGGTCTTTCTAGTAGGTGCACATCAAATCTAAGCTCTCTGAAGTGTTTTTCGAAAGTTATCAACACTTTTATGTTTGGCGTTCCGAAACCCACCTAATCTCAGGCTGAAAAGCGTTTTTGTGCATTGTGCCATAACTTTTCAGGAAAGCTTCAGAACATGAAATTTTAACCTCCCACTATAGCAGAAAGGGTCTTTCTAGTAGTTGCACATCAAATCTAAACTGTCTGAAGTGTTTTTCCAAAGTTATTAACACTTTTATGTTTGGCGTTCCGAAACCCACCTTATCTCAGGCTGAAAAGCGTTTTTGTGCATTGTGCCATAACTTTTCAGGGAAGCTTCAGAACATGAAATTTTAACCTCCCACTATAGCAGAAAGGGTCTTTCTAGTAGTTGCACATCAAATCTAAACTGTCTGAAGTGTTTTTCCAAAGTTATCAACACTTTTATGTTTGGCGTTCCGAAACCCACCTTATCTCAGGCTGAAAAGCGTTTTTGTGCATTGTGCCATAACTTTTCAGGGAAGCTTCAGAACATGAAATTTTAACCTCCCACTATAGCAGAAAGGGTCTTTCTAGTAGTTGCACATCAAATCTAAACTGTCTGAAGTGTTTTTCCAAAGTTATTAACACTTTTATGTTTGGCGTTCCGAAACCCACCTTATCTCAGGCTGAAAAGCGTTTTTGTGCATTGTGCCATAACTTTTCAGGAAAGCTTCAGAACATGAAATTTTAACCTCCCACTATAGCAGAAAGGGTCTTTCTAGTAGTTGCACATCAAATCTAAACTGTCTGAAGTGTTTTTCCAAAGTTATCAACACTTTTATGTTTGGCGTTCCGAAACCCACCTTATCTCAGGCTGAAAAGCGTTTTTACGCATTGTGCCATAACTTTTCAGGGAAGCTTCAGAACATGAAATTTTAACCTCCCACTATAGCAGAAAGGGTCTTTCTTGTAGGTGCACATCAAATCTAAGCTGTCTGAAGTGTTTTTCGAAAGTTATCAACACTTTTATGTTTGGCGTTCCGAAACCCACCTTATCTCAGGCTGAAAAGCGTTTTTGTGCATTGTGCCATAACTTTTCAGGGAAGCTTCAGAACATGAAATTTTAACCTCCCACTATAGCAGAAAGGGTCTTTCTAGTAGTTGCACATCAAATCTAAACTGTCTGAAGTGTTTTTCCAAAGTTATTAACACTTTTATGTTTGGCGTTCCGAAACCCACCTTATCTCAGGCTGAAAAGCGTTTTTGTGCATTGTGCCATAACTTTTCAGGGAAGCTTCAGAACATGAAATTTTAACCTCCCACTATAGCAGAAAGGGTCTTTCTAGTAGTTGCACATCAAATCTAAACTGTCTGAAGTGTTTTTCCAAAGTTATTAACACTTTTATGTTTGGCGTTCCGAAACCCACCTTATCTCAGGCTGAAAAGCGTTTTTACGCATTGTGCCATAACTTTTCAGGGAAGCTTCAGAACATGAAATTTTAACCTCCCACTATAGCAGAAAGGGTCTTTCTAGTAGGTGCACATCAAATCTAAGCTCTCTGAAGTGTTTTTCGAAAGTTATCAACACTTTTATGTTTGGCGTTCCGAAACCCACCTTATCTCAGGCTGAAAAGCGTTTTTGTGCATTGTGCCATAACTTTTCAGGAAAGCTTCAGAACATGAAATTTTAACCTCCCACTATAGCAGAAAGGGTCTTTCTAGTAGTTGCACATCAAATCTAAACTGTCTGAAGTGTTTTTCCAAAGTTATTAACACTTTTATGTTTGGCGTTCCGAAACCCACCTTATCTCAGGCTGAAAAGCGTTTTTGTGCATTGTGCCATAACTTTTCAGGGAAGCTTCAGAACATGAAATTTTAACCTCCCACTATAGCAGAAAGGGTCTTTCTAGTAGTTGCACATCAAATCTAAACTGTCTGAAGTGTTTTTCCAAAGTTATCAACACTTTTATGTTTGGCGTTCCGAAACCCACCTTATCTCAGGCTGAAAAGCGTTTTTGTGCATTGTGCCATAACTTTTCAGGGAAGCTTCAGAACATGAAATTTTAACCTCCCACTATAGCAGAAAGGGTCTTTCTAGTAGTTGCACATCAAATCTAAACTGTCTGAAGTGTTTTTCCAAAGTTATTAACACTTTTATGTTTGGCGTTCCGAAACCCACCTTATCTCAGGCTGAAAAGCGTTTTTGTGCATTGTGCCATAACTTTTCAGGGAAGCTTCAGAACATGAAATTTTAACCTCCCACTATAGCAGAAAGGGTCTTTCTAGTAGTTGCACATCAAATCTAAACTGTCTGAAGTGTTTTTCCAAAGTTATCAACACTTTTATGTTTGGCGTTCCGAAACCCACCTTATCTCAGGCTGAAAAGCGTTTTTACGCATTGTGCCATAACTTTTCAGGGAAGCTTCAGAACATGAAATTTTAACCTCCCACTATAGCAGAAAGGGTCTTTCTAGTAGGTGCACATCAAATCTAAGCTGTCTGAAGTGTTTTTCCAAAGTTATCAACACTTTTATGTTTGGCGTTCCGAAACCCACCTTATCTCAGGCTGAAAAGCGTTTTTGTGCATTGTGCCATAACTTTTCAGGGAAGCTTCAGAACATGAAATTTTAACCTCCCACTATAGCAGAAAGGGTCTTTCTAGTAGTTGCACATCAAATCTAAACTGTCTGAAGTGTTTTTCCAAAGTTATTAACACTTTTATGTTTGGCGTTCCGAAACCCACCTTATCTCAGGCTGAAAAGCGTTTTTGTGCATTGTGCCATAACTTTTCAGGGAAGCTTCAGAACATGAAATTTTAACCTCCCACTATAGCAGAAAGGGTCTTTCTAGTAGTTGCACATCAAATCTAAACTGTCTGAAGTGTTTTTCCAAAGTTATCAACACTTTTATGTTTGGCGTTCCGAAACCCACCTTATCTCAGGCTGAAAAGCGTTTTTGTGCATTGTGCCATAACTTTTCAGGGAAGCTTCAGAACATGAAATTTTAACCTCCCACTATAGCAGAAAGGGTCTTTCTAGTAGTTGCACATCAAATCTAAACTGTCTGAAGTGTTTTTCCAAAGTTATTAACACTTTTATGTTTGGCGTTCCGAAACCCACCTTATCTCAGGCTGAAAAGCGTTTTTGTGCATTGTGCCATAACTTTTCAGGGAAGCTTCAGAACATGAAATTTTAACCTCCCACTATAGCAGAAAGGGTCTTTCTAGTAGTTGCACATCAAATCTAAACTGTCTGAAGTGTTTTTCCAAAGTTATCAACACTTTTATGTTTGGCGTTCCGAAACCCACCTTATCTCAGGCTGAAAAGCGTTTTTACGCATTGTGCCATAACTTTTCAGGGAAGCTTCAGAACATGAAATTTTAACCTCCCACTATAGCAGAAAGGGTCTTTCTAGTAGGTGCACATCAAATCTAAGCTGTCTGAAGTGTTTTTCCAAAGTTATCAACACTTTTATGTTTGGCGTTCCGAAACCCACCTTATCTCAGGCTGAAAAGCGTTTTTGTGCATTGTGCCATAACTTTTCAGGGAAGCTTCAGAACATGAAATTTTAACCTCCCACTATAGCAGAAAGGGTCTTTCTAGTAGTTGCACATCAAATCTAAACTGTCTGAAGTGTTTTTCCAAAGTTATTAACACTTTTATGTTTGGCGTTCCGAAACCCACCTTATCTCAGGCTGAAAAGCGTTTTTGTGCATTGTGCCATAACTTTTCAGGGAAGCTTCAGAACATGAAATTTTAACCTCCCACTATAGCAGAAAGGGTCTTTCTAGTAGTTGCACATCAAATCTAAACTGTCTGAAGTGTTTTTCCAAAGTTATTAACACTTTTATGTTTGGCGTTCCGAAACCCACCTTATCTCAGGCTGAAAAGCGTTTTTACGCATTGTGCCATAACTTTTCAGGGAAGCTTCAGAACATGAAATTTTAACCTCCCACTATAGCAGAAAGGGTCTTTCTAGTAGGTGCACATCAAATCTAAACTGTCTGAAGTGTTTTTCCAAAGTTATTAACACTTTTATGTTTGGCGTTCCGAAACCCACCTTATCTCAGGCTGAAAAGCGTTTTTGTGCATTGTGCCATAACTTTTCAGGGAAGCTTCAGAACATGAAATTTTAACCTCCCACTATAGCAGAAAGGGTCTTTCTAGTAGTTGCACATCAAATCTAAACTGTCTGAAGTGTTTTTCCAAAGTTATCAACACTTTTATGTTTGGCGTTCCGAAACCCACCTTATCTCAGGCTGAAAAGCATTTTTGTGCATTGTGCCATAACTTTTCAGGGAAGCTTCAGAACATGAAATTTTAACCTCCCACTATAGCAGAAAGGGTCTTTCTAGTAGTTGCACATCAAATCTAAGCTGTCTGAAGTGTTTTTCAAAAGTTATCAACACTTTTATGTTTGGCGTTCCGAAACCCACCTTATCTCAGGCTGAAAAGCGTTTTTGTGCATTGTGCCATAACTTTTCAGGAAAGCTTCAGAACATGAAATTTTAACCTCCCACTATAGCAGAAAGGGTCTTTCTAGTAGTTGCACATCAAATCTAAACTGTCTGAAGTGTTTTTCCAAAGTTATCAACACTTTTATGTTTGGCGTTCCGAAACCCACCTTATCTCAGGCTGAAAAGCGTTTTTACGCATTGTGCCATAACTTTTCAGGGAAGCTTCAGAACATGAAATTTTAACCTCCCACTATAGCAGAAAGGGTCTTTCTAGTAGGTGCACATCAAATCTAAGCTGTCTGAAGTGTTTTTCGAAAGTTATCAACACTTTTATGTTTGGCGTTCCGAAACCCACCTTATCTCAGGCTGAAAAGCGTTTTTGTGCATTGTGCCATAACTTTTCAGGGAAGCTTCAGAACATGAAATTTTAACCTCCCACTATAGCAGAAAGGGTCTTTCTAGTAGTTGCACATCAAATCTAAACTGTCTGAAGTGTTTTTCCAAAGTTATCAACACTTTTATGTTTGGCGTTCCGAAACCCACCTTATCTCAGGCTGAAAAGCGTTTTTGTGCATTGTGCCATAACTTTTCAGGGAAGCTTCAGAACATGAAATTTTAACCTCCCACTATAGCAGAAAGGGTCTTTCTAGTAGTTGCACATCAAATCTAAACTGTCTGAAGTGTTTTTCCAAAGTTATCAACACTTTTATGTTTGGCGTTCCGAAACCCACCTTATCTCAGGCTGAAAAGCGTTTTTACGCATTGTGCCATAACTTTTCAGGGAAGCTTCAGAACATGAAATTTTAACCTCCCACTATAGCAGAAAGGGTCTTTCTAGTAGGTGCACATCAAATCTAAGCTGTCTGAAGTGTTTTTCGAAAGTTATCAACACTTTTATGTTTGGCGTTCCGAAACCCACCTTATCTCAGGCTGAAAAGCGTTTTTGTGCATTGTGCCATAACTTTTCAGGGAAGCTTCAGAACATGAAATTTTAACCTCCCACTATAGCAGAAAGGGTCTTTCTAGTAGTTGCACATCAAATCTAAACTGTCTGAAGTGTTTTTCCAAAGTTATTAACACTTTTATGTTTGGCGTTCCGAAACCCACCTTATCTCAGGCTGAAAAGCGTTTTTGTGCATTGTGCCATAACTTTTCAGGGAAGCTTCAGAACATGAAATTTTAACCTCCCACTATAGCAGAAAGGGTCTTTCTAGTAGTTGCACATCAAATCTAAACTGTCTGAAGTGTTTTTCCAAAGTTATCAACACTTTTATGTTTGGCGTTCCGAAACCCACCTTATCTCAGGCTGAAAAGCGTTTTTACGCATTGTGCCATAACTTTTCAGGGAAGCTTCAGAACATGAAATTTTAACCTCCCACTATAGCAGAAAGGGTCTTTCTAGTAGGTGCACATCAAATCTAAGCTCTCTGAAGTGTTTTTCGAAAGTTATCAACACTTTTATGTTTGGCGTTCCGAAACCCACCTTATCTCAGGCTGAAAAGCGTTTTTGTGCATTGTGCCATAACTTTTCAGGAAAGCTTCAGAACATGAAATTTTAACCTCCCACTATAGCAGAAAGGGTCTTTCTAGTAGTTGCACATCAAATCTAAACTGTCTGAAGTGTTTTTCGAAAGTTATCAACACTTTTATGTTTGGCGTTCCGAAACCCACCTTATCTCAGGCTGAAAAGCGTTTTTGTGCATTGTGCCATAACTTTTCAGGAAAGCTTCAGAACATGAAATTTTAACCTCCCACTATAGCAGAAAGGGTCTTTCTAGTAGTTGCACATCAAATCTAAACTGTCTGAAGTGTTTTTCCAAAGTTATTAACACTTTTATGTTTGGCGTTCCGAAACCCACCTTATCTCAGGCTGAAAAGCGTTTTTGTGCATTGTGCCATAACTTTTCAGGGAAGCTTCAGAACATGAAATTTTAACCTCCCACTATAGCAGAAAGGGTCTTTCTAGTAGTTGCACATCAAATCTAAACTGTCTGAAGTGTTTTTCCAAAGTTATCAACACTTTTATGTTTGGCGTTCCGAAACCCACCTTATCTCAGGCTGAAAAGCGTTTTTGTGCATTGTGCCATAACTTTTCAGGGAAGCTTCAGAACATGAAATTTTAACCTCCCACTATAGCAGAAAGGGTCTTTCTAGTAGTTGCACATCAAATCTAAACTGTCTGAAGTGTTTTTCCAAAGTTATTAACACTTTTATGTTTGGCGTTCCGAAACCCACCTTATCTCAGGCTGAAAAGCGTTTTTGTGCATTGTGCCATAACTTTTCAGGGAAGCTTCAGAACATGAAATTTTAACCTCCCACTATAGCAGAAAGGGTCTTTCTAGTAGTTGCACATCAAATCTAAACTGTCTGAAGTGTTTTTCCAAAGTTATCAACACTTTTATGTTTGGCGTTCCGAAACCCACCTTATCTCAGGCTGAAAAGCGTTTTTGTGCATTGTGCCATAACTTTTCAGGGAAGCTTCAGAACATGAAATTTTAACCTCCCACTATAGCAGAAAGGGTCTTTCTAGTAGTTGCACATCAAATCTAAGCTGTCTGAAGTGTTTTTCAAAAGTTATCAACACTTTTATGTTTGGCGTTCCGAAACCCACCTTATCTCAGGCTGAAAAGCGTTTTTGTGCATTGTGCCATAACTTTTCAGGAAAGCTTCAGAACATGAAATTTTAACCTCCCACTATAGCAGAAAGGGTCTTTCTAGTAGTTGCACATCAAATCTAAACTGTCTGAAGTGTTTTTCCAAAGTTATCAACACTTTTATGTTTGGCGTTCCGAAACCCACCTTATCTCAGGCTGAAAAGCGTTTTTACGCATTGTGCCATAACTTTTCAGGGAAGCTTCAGAACATGAAATTTTAACCTCCCACTATAGCAGAAAGGGTCTTTCTAGTAGGTGCACATCAAATCTAAGCTCTCTGAAGTGTTTTTCGAAAGTTATCAACACTTTTATGTTTGGCGTTCCGAAACCCACCTTATCTCAGGCTGAAAAGCGTTTTTGTGCATTGTGCCATAACTTTTCAGGAAAGCTTCAGAACATGAAATTTTAACCTCCCACTATAGCAGAAAGGGTCTTTCTAGTAGGTGCACATCAAATCTAAACTGTCTGAAGTGTTTTTCCAAAGTTATTAACACTTTTATGTTTGGCGTTCCGAAACCCACCTTATCTCAGGCTGAAAAGCGTTTTTGTGCATTGTGCCATAACTTTTCAGGGAAGCTTCAGAACATGAAATTTTAACCTCCCACTATAGCAGAAAGGGTCTTTCTAGTAGTTGCACATCAAATCTAAACTGTCTGAAGTGTTTTTCCAAAGTTATCAACACTTTTATGTTTGGCGTTCCGAAACCCACCTTATCTCAGGCTGAAAAGCGTTTTTGTGCATTGTGCCATAACTTTTCAGGGAAGCTTCAGAACATGAAATTTTAACCTCCCACTATAGCAGAAAGGGTCTTTCTAGTAGTTGCACATCAAATCTAAGCTGTCTGAAGTGTTTTTCAAAAGTTATCAACACTTTTATGTTTGGCGTTCCGAAACCCACCTTATCTCAGGCTGAAAAGCGTTTTTGTGCATTGTGCCATAACTTTTCAGGAAAGCTTCAGAACATGAAATTTTAACCTCCCACTATAGCAGAAAGGGTCTTTCTAGTAGTTGCACATCAAATCTAAACTGTCTGAAGTGTTTTTCCAAAGTTATCAACACTTTTATGTTTGGCGTTCCGAAACCCACCTTATCTCAGGCTGAAAAGCGTTTTTACGCATTGTGCCATAACTTTTCAGGGAAGCTTCAGAACATGAAATTTTAACCTCCCACTATAGCAGAAAGGGTCTTTCTAGTAGGTGCACATCAAATCTAAGCTGTCTGAAGTGTTTTTCGAAAGTTATCAACACTTTTATGTTTGGCGTTCCGAAACCCACCTTATCTCAGGCTGAAAAGCGTTTTTGTGCATTGTGCCATAACTTTTCAGGGAAGCTTCAGAACATGAAATTTTAACCTCCCACTATAGCAGAAAGGGTCTTTCTAGTAGTTGCACATCAAATCTAAACTGTCTGAAGTGTTTTTCCAAAGTTATCAACACTTTTATGTTTGGCGTTCCGAAACCCACCTTATCTCAGGCTGAAAAGCGTTTTTGTGCATTGTGCCATAACTTTTCAGGGAAGCTTCAGAACATGAAATTTTAACCTCCCACTATAGCAGAAAGGGTCTTTCTAGTAGTTGCACATCAAATCTAAACTGTCTGAAGTGTTTTTCCAAAGTTATCAACACTTTTATGTTTGGCGTTCCGAAACCCACCTTATCTCAGGCTGAAAAGCGTTTTTACGCATTGTGCCATAACTTTTCAGGGAAGCTTCAGAACATGAAATTTTAACCTCCCACTATAGCAGAAAGGGTCTTTCTAGTAGGTGCACATCAAATCTAAGCTGTCTGAAGTGTTTTTCGAAAGTTATCAACACTTTTATGTTTGGCGTTCCGAAACCCACCTTATCTCAGGCTGAAAAGCGTTTTTGTGCATTGTGCCATAACTTTTCAGGGAAGCTTCAGAACATGAAATTTTAACCTCCCACTATAGCAGAAAGGGTCTTTCTAGTAGTTGCACATCAAATCTAAACTGTCTGAAGTGTTTTTCCAAAGTTATTAACACTTTTATGTTTGGCGTTCCGAAACCCACCTTATCTCAGGCTGAAAAGCGTTTTTGTGCATTGTGCCATAACTTTTCAGGGAAGCTTCAGAACATGAAATTTTAACCTCCCACTATAGCAGAAAGGGTCTTTCTAGTAGTTGCACATCAAATCTAAACTGTCTGAAGTGTTTTTCCAAAGTTATCAACACTTTTATGTTTGGCGTTCCGAAACCCACCTTATCTCAGGCTGAAAAGCGTTTTTACGCATTGTGCCATAACTTTTCAGGGAAGCTTCAGAACATGAAATTTTAACCTCCCACTATAGCAGAAAGGGTCTTTCTAGTAGGTGCACATCAAATCTAAGCTCTCTGAAGTGTTTTTCGAAAGTTATCAACACTTTTATGTTTGGCGTTCCGAAACCCACCTTATCTCAGGCTGAAAAGCGTTTTTGTGCATTGTGCCATAACTTTTCAGGAAGCTTCAGAACATGAAATTTTAACCTCCCACTATAGCAGAAAGGGTCTTTCTAGTAGTTGCACATCAAATCTAAACTGTCTGAAGTGTTTTTCGAAAGTTATCAACACTTTTATGTTTGGCGTTCCGAAACCCACCTTATCTCAGGCTGAAAAGCGTTTTTGTGCATTGTGCCATAACTTTTCAGGAAAGCTTCAGAACATGAAATTTTAACCTCCCACTATAGCAGAAAGGGTCTTTCTAGTAGTTGCACATCAAATCTAAACTGTCTGAAGTGTTTTTCCAAAGTTATTAACACTTTTATGTTTGGCGTTCCGAAACCCACCTTATCTCAGGCTGAAAAGCGTTTTTGTGCATTGTGCCATAACTTTTCAGGGAAGCTTCAGAACATGAAATTTTAACCTCCCACTATAGCAGAAAGGGTCTTTCTAGTAGTTGCACATCAAATCTAAACTGTCTGAAGTGTTTTTCCAAAGTTATCAACACTTTTATGTTTGGCGTTCCGAAACCCACCTTATCTCAGGCTGAAAAGCGTTTTTGTGCATTGTGCCATAACTTTTCAGGGAAGCTTCAGAACATGAAATTTTAACCTCCCACTATAGCAGAAAGGGTCTTTCTAGTAGTTGCACATCAAATCTAAACTGTCTGAAGTGTTTTCCAAAGTTATTAACACTTTTATGTTTGGCGTTCCGAAACCCACCTTATCTCAGGCTGAAAAGCGTTTTTGTGCATTGTGCCATAACTTTTCAGGGAAGCTTCAGAACATGAAATTTTAACCTCCCACTATAGCAGAAAGGGTCTTTCTAGTAGTTGCACATCAAATCTAACTGTCTGAAGTGTTTTTCCAAAGTTATCAACACTTTTATGTTTGGCGTTCCGAAACCCACCTTATCTCAGGCTGAAAAGCGTTTTTGTGCATTGTGCCATAACTTTTCAGGGAAGCTTCAGAACATGAAATTTTAACCTCCCACTATAGCAGAAAGGGTCTTTCTAGTAGTTGCACATCAAATCTAAGCTGTCTGAAGTGTTTTTCAAAGTTATCAACACTTTATGTTTGGCGTTCCGAAACCCACCTTATCTCAGGCTGAAAAGCGTTTTTGTGCATTGTGCCATAACTTTTCAGGAAAGCTTCAGAACATGAAATTTTAACCTCCCACTATAGCAGAAAGGGTCTTTCTAGTAGTTGCACATCAAATCTAAACTGTCTGAAGTGTTTTTCCAAAGTTATCAACACTTTTATGTTTGGCGTTCCGAAACCCACCTTATCTCAGGCTGAAAAGCGTTTTTACGCATTGTGCCATAACTTTTCAGGGAAGCTTCAGAACATGAAATTTTAACCTCCCACTATAGCAGAAAGGGTCTTTCTAGTAGGTGCACATCAAATCTAAGCTCTCTGAAGTGTTTTTCGAAAGTTATCAACACTTTTATGTTTGCGTTCCGAAACCCACCTTATCTCAGGCTGAAAAGCGTTTTTGTGCATTGTGCCATAACTTTTCAGGAAAGCTTCAGAACATGAAATTTTAACCTCCCACTATAGCAGAAAGGGTCTTTCTAGTAGTTGCACATCAAATCTAAACTGTCTGAAGTGTTTTTCCAAAGTTATCAACACTTTTATGTTTGGCGTTCCGAACCCACCTTATCTCAGGCTGAAAAGCGTTTTTACGCATTGTGCCATAACTTTTCAGGGAAGCTTCAGAACATGAAATTTTAACCTCCCACTATAGCAGAAAGGGTCTTTCTAGTAGGTGCACATCAAATCTAATCTAAGCTCTCTGAAGTGTTTTTCGAAAGTTATCAACACTTTTATGTTTGGCGTTCCGAAACCCACCTTATCTCAGGCTGAAAAGCGTTTTTGTGCATTGTGCCATAACTTTTCAGGAAAGCTTCAGAACATGAAATTTTAACCTCCCACTATAGCAGAAAGGGTCTTTCTAGTAGTTGCACATCAAATCTAAACTGTCTGAAGTGTTTTTCCAAAGTTATTAACACTTTTATGTTTGGCGTTCCGAAACCCACCTTATCTCAGGCTGAAAAGCGTTTTTGTGCATTGTGCCATAACTTTTCAGGGAAGCTTCAGAACATGAAATTTTAACCTCCCACTATAGCAGAAAGGGTCTTTCTAGTAGTTGCACATCAAATCTAAACTGTCTGAAGTGTTTTTCCAAAGTTATCAACACTTTTATGTTTGGCGTTCCGAAACCCACCTTATCTCAGGCTGAAAAGCGTTTTTGTGCATTGTGCCATAACTTTTCAGGAAGCTTCAGAACATGAAATTTTAACCTCCCACTATAGCAGAAAGGGTCTTTCTAGTAGTTGCACATCAAATCTAAACTGTCTGAAGTGTTTTTCCAAAGTTATTAACACTTTTATGTTTGGCGTTCCGAAACCCACCTTATCTCAGGCTGAAAAGCGTTTTTGTGCATTGTGCCATAACTTTTCAGGAAAGCTTCAGAACATGAAATTTTAACCTCCCACTATAGCAGAAAGGGTCTTTCTAGTAGTTGCACATCAAATCTAAACTGTCTGAAGTGTTTTTCCAAAGTTATCAACACTTTTATGTTTGGCGTTCCGAAACCCACCTTATCTCAGGCTGAAAAGCGTTTTTACGCATTGTGCCATAACTTTTCAGGGAAGCTTCAGAACATGAAATTTTAACCTCCCACTATAGCAGAAAGGGTCTTTCTAGTAGGTGCACATCAAATCTAAGCTGTCTGAAGTGTTTTTCGAAAGTTATCAACACTTTTATGTTTGGCGTTCCGAAACCCACCTTATCTCAGGCTGAAAAGCGTTTTTGTGCATTGTGCCATAACTTTTCAGGGAAGCTTCAGAACATGAAATTTTAACCTCCCACTATAGCAGAAAGGGTCTTTCTAGTAGTTGCACATCAAATCTAAACTGTCTGAAGTGTTTTTCCAAAGTTATTAACACTTTTATGTTTGGCGTTCCGAAACCCACCTTATCTCAGGCTGAAAAGCGTTTTTGTGCATTGTGCCATAACTTTTCAGGGAAGCTTCAGAACATGAAATTTTAACCTCCCACTATAGCAGAAAGGGTCTTTCTAGTAGTTGCACATCAAATCTAAACTGTCTGAAGTGTTTTTCCAAAGTTATTAACACTTTTATGTTTGGCGTTCCGAAACCCACCTTATCTCAGGCTGAAAAGCGTTTTTGTGCATTGTGCCATAACTTTTCAGGAAAGCTTCAGAACATGAAATTTTAACCTCCCACTATAGCAGAAAGGGTCTTTCTAGTAGTTGCACATCAAATCTAAACTGTCTGAAGTGTTTTTCCAAAGTTATTAACACTTTTATGTTTGGCGTTCCGAAACCCACCTTATCTCAGGCTGAAAAGCGTTTTTGTGCATTGTGCCATAACTTTTCAGGGAAGCTTCAGAACATGAAATTTTAACCTCCCACTATAGCAGAAAGGGTCTTTCTAGTAGTTGCACATCAAATCTAAACTGTCTGAAGTGTTTTTCCAAAGTTATCAACACTTTTATGTTTGGCGTTCCGAAACCCACCTTATCTCAGGCTGAAAAGCGTTTTTGTGCATTGTGCCATAACTTTTCAGGGAAGCTTCAGAACATGAAATTTTAACCTCCCACTATAGCAGAAAGGGTCTTTCTAGTAGTTGCACATCAAATCTAAACTGTCTGAAGTGTTTTTCCAAAGTTATTAACACTTTTATGTTTGGCGTTCCGAAACCCACCTTATCTCAGGCTGAAAAGCGTTTTTGTGCATTGTGCCATAACTTTTCAGGAAAGCTTCAGAACATGAAATTTTAACCTCCCACTATAGCAGAAAGGGTCTTTCTAGTAGTTGCACATCAAATCTAAACTGTCTGAAGTGTTTTTCCAAAGTTATCAACACTTTTATGTTTGGCGTTCCGAAACCCACCTTATCTCAGGCTGAAAAGCGTTTTTACGCATTGTGCCATAACTTTTCAGGGAAGCTTCAGAACATGAAATTTTAACCTCCCACTATAGCAGAAAGGGTCTTTCTAGTAGGTGCACATCAAATCTAAGCTGTCTGAAGTGTTTTTCGAAAGTTATCAACACTTTTATGTTTGGCGTTCCGAAACCCACCTTATCTCAGGCTGAAAAGCGTTTTTGTGCATTGTGCCATAACTTTTCAGGGAAGCTTCAGAACATGAAATTTTAACCTCCCACTATAGCAGAAAGGGTCTTTCTAGTAGTTGCACATCAAATCTAAACTGTCTGAAGTGTTTTTCCAAAGTTATTAACACTTTTATGTTTGGCGTTCCGAAACCCACCTTATCTCAGGCTGAAAAGCGTTTTTGTGCATTGTGCCATAACTTTTCAGGGAAGCTTCAGAACATGAAATTTTAACCTCCCACTATAGCAGAAAGGGTCTTTCTAGTAGTTGCACATCAAATCTAAACTGTCTGAAGTGTTTTTCCAAAGTTATTAACACTTTTATGTTTGGCGTTCCGAAACCCACCTTATCTCAGGCTGAAAAGCGTTTTTACGCATTGTGCCATAACTTTTCAGGGAAGCTTCAGAACATGAAATTTTAACCTCCCACTATAGCAGAAAGGGTCTTTCTAGTAGGTGCACATCAAATCTAAGCTCTCTGAAGTGTTTTTCGAAAGTTATCAACACTTTTATGTTTGGCGTTCCGAAACCCACCTTATCTCAGGCTGAAAAGCGTTTTTGTGCATTGTGCCATAACTTTTCAGGAAAGCTTCAGAACATGAAATTTTAACCTCCCACTATAGCAGAAAGGGTCTTTCTAGTAGTTGCACATCAAATCTAAACTGTCTGAAGTGTTTTTCCAAAGTTATTAACACTTTTATGTTTGGCGTTCCGAAACCCACCTTATCTCAGGCTGAAAAGCGTTTTTGTGCATTGTGCCATAACTTTTCAGGGAAGCTTCAGAACATGAAATTTTAACCTCCCACTATAGCAGAAAGGGTCTTTCTAGTAGGTGCACATCAAATCTAAACTGTCTGAAGTGTTTTTCCAAAGTTATCAACACTTTTATGTTTGGCGTTCCGAAACCCACCTTATCTCAGGCTGAAAAGCGTTTTTGTGCATTGTGCCATAACTTTTCAGGAAGCTTCAGAACATGAAATTTTAACCTCCCACTATAGCAGAAAGGGTCTTTCTAGTAGTTGCACATCAAATCTAAACTGTCTGAAGTGTTTTTCCAAAGTTATTAACACTTTTATGTTTGGCGTTCCGAAACCCACCTTATCTCAGGCTGAAAAGCGTTTTTGTGCATTGTGCCATAACTTTTCAGGGAAGCTTCAGAACATGAAATTTTAACCTCCCACTATAGCAGAAAGGGTCTTTCTAGTAGTTGCACATCAAATCTAAACTGTCTGAAGTGTTTTTCCAAAGTTATCAACACTTTTATGTTTGGCGTTCCGAAACCCACCTTATCTCAGGCTGAAAAGCGTTTTTACGCATTGTGCCATAACTTTTCAGGGAAGCTTCAGAACATGAAATTTTAACCTCCCACTATAGCAGAAAGGGTCTTTCTAGTAGGTGCACATCAAATCTAAGCTGTCTGAAGTGTTTTTCCAAAGTTATCAACACTTTTATGTTTGGCGTTCCGAA